>NW_021680661.1:259777-260510 GCF_001412515.2 Diachasma alloeum
ATATATATATATATATATATATATATATATATATATATATATATATTCGTTGTTCGTCGAATGAAAGAACAACGTAAGTTAACCTGACACATCAAGCTGTTTATGTGGAAATTATAAATGGAATTATAAATGGAAAAGAGTTCAACGTTCAAGTAACGATTGATTCCCATAACGGACAAATTCCGATTGATCCTCAAAACAGACAAGCACCGAACAGTAAACAATGTTTTCTTCTGCTGACACGATTTAAATACCGTCAAGTGCGGCACTGGATCACTGAGCCTAATACCAACGGCTTTTCATATGTAGTTCACGGACATTCACCAAGCAGGAGCCGTGGTAGTAGACATCGCTCTGTGGACGGAGAGCAATTGAGAAGCAAACATCGTTCTCAGAACAGACATCGCTCTACAAGCCGAGATCGCTCCTGAACCAGAGATCGCTCAAGAAGCAAACATCGCTCAAACAGCAGAGATCGTTCTGAATGCAGAGAACGATATTCCCAAGCCAAATATTCAATGGAATACAATCCGCATCGCTATTATTCTCGTTCACGCAGTCGGGATTCTCACTCAAGATCAAGTAGGCATCTTCTCGATACAGAACACAATCACAAAGTATTACTCCACGAAGAAGTCCACCACACACTTTAGCTTTAACTTCGGCTGTTCCCCCTGGAAAATCTAAAAGGGATAATCCAATTTCAGATTCTCAACAAAACGGGGGGGGGGGG
>NW_021680661.1:260640-277756 GCF_001412515.2 Diachasma alloeum
GGGGGGGGGGGGCAGATCCAGAGACCAAGACACCGGAAACTGTACAGGAACCCACGTTGGAGGCTGAAATACTGGAGGCAATGGGTACACGAATCGAGGCAGAACATAAATTAGGATCTGCAATTCACTCTAATATAATTTTACGTTGGGATGACATTCTTAAAAAAGGACCTCCCAAGGATGAGTACTCCAAGCTGGTTGAAAAATACCTAACCCCGAAAAACTGTGAATTATACGAGCCACCTAAACTTGAACAAGAGATCACCAGTTCTATAACTGAACCATTACTCACCAAAGATAAACGCATTGCAGGAAACAACAGAAAATCATAAAATGTCTATCAGCTCTGGGTACAATTCTATCGAAACTATCGATTAACGAAAATGTTGAAAGACTTGAAATGATCTCCATTGTGAGCGATGTTACTCGTATTTTAGTGGATGTACAACGAGATGAAACTATGACAAGACGCCTCATTCTTCTGTCCAATTTGAATCCTTCAGTCAAAGAGGCTTTATCTTCAACGACACCTGGTGACTGGTTATTCGGAGGTAATGTCTCTGAGACATTGAAGAACGCAAAAACTCTGGAAAAATCATCCAAAGATTTGAAGATCACCCCCGAGTCAACGTCAGCAACATCATACAAGATGCCAAAAAACGTGAAGGGCCCCACCCGCCCGAGTCGTCAGCGAGCAACTTGAATTGGCGCAAATCATTCCAGGGAAAGAGTCAGCGCAGTGCGCATCACAATCCGTCCAGGAGACACCGTTAAATACGGATGTAAGTACTCCAGCGGGGCGTCTGGAACACTTTCTGTCCATATGGCATGAATATTTCTCAGATACAACTGTTCTAAAATGGGTTGGTGGATACACTATTCCCTTCAACAAAAAACCAATCCAATTTAGGACTCCAGAGGAACCTCGGTGGTCCGAAAAAGAGAAAACATTGATGATAGAACAAATTGAGGAGTTACTGAAAAAAGGAGCGATTGAAATAAAAGACAAACGCGACGATCAATTTTTATCATCCATCTTTCTGAGACCCAAACCAGACGGCTCTTCTCGATTCATTCTCAATCTCAAAAGCCTAAACAAATTTATCAAAACTAAACACTTCAAATTAGAAGACGTACGGACAGCGAGAGATTTACTTGAATCTCACGCATACATGGCAACAATTGATCTCAAAGATGCGTACTACGTCTTACCTATAGCAAACTGTCATCGAAAATTTCTTAGATTCTCTTTCCTTAACCAAATTTATGAATTTCAATGTCTACCCTTCGGATTGAATACAGCCCAATTTGTTTTCACAAAATGAATGAAACCGGTGGTTACCGTTTTGAGAGAACGCGGTTACTCTTCTGTCATTTATCTCGATGATATTCTTTTATTTGGAGATACAAAGAAACTCTGTACTGAGAAAGTGAAAATGACCCATGAAATTTTAGAGAAATTGGGATTCATATTGAATGAGAAAAAGAGCCAATTGGAACCTGCTACAAAACAAAATTTTTAGGATTCATATTGAACTCGAATGAAATGAAAATCGAACTTTTTGTAGAAAAACGAGAAAAAATCTCCAAAATACTTGATAAATTCAAAATTGACTCGACACATAAGATTCGGGAATTGGCATCTTTCATAGAGACTTTAACATTTTGTTGTTTAGCAACGAAATAGGGCTGGGCTCACGTGAAAGATTTGGAAAGAGAAAAACATTTAGCGTTAGAGAAAAACTACGGGAATTACGAAAAATACACAAAATTAACACCTAAAGTGAAAGATGACATAAAATGGTGGAAAAGAGATATTTCGTATGTTTACAATCACATAATGAATCCTAATTTCAGCATTGAAATCTTCACGGATGCGTCGTTAACTGGATGGGGTGCTTGTTGTGGAACTGAGAAAGCGCATGGGTTTTGGGATCATAACGAACGGAAAGAACACATCAATTCTCTTGAATTGAAGGCAGCGCTTTTAGGGTTGAAATGTTTTGCGGAGCATCTCAAAAACAGTGACGTCCTCTTACGAATCGATAATACAACAGCCACTTCTTACATTAATCGCATGGGTGGCATACGATTTAAAAATCTGAGTTGTATTGCAAAAGAGATTTGGAGTTGGTGCGAGATTCATAATATTTGGATTTTCGCTTCATACATTTCTTCGAAAGAAAACGCCATCACAGATAGCGAATCACGTCAATTAAAACCTAAAACGGAATACAGTTTGTCAGATACAGTATTCCAACAGCTATGCTCAACTTTTGGATGTCCAGAAATTGATCTCTTCGCCAGTAGAGTTAACCGTAAATGTATAAAATACATTTCATGGAAATGAGATCCAGGTTCAATCGCGATAGATGCATTCACAGTTAATTGGGTTGAAGAATTTTTCTATACTTTTCCTCCGTTCTCATTGATTCCCAAAGTACTGAAAAAGATTGAGAATGATAATGCCAGAGGTATTCTAGTATCTTGAAATCATCGAGGTATCTTGAAATCATCGAAGATAATGCTACATATGCAAACGCAATTCTAAGTCGTAGATAAAAATAATATTAGTATTAATATTGACATTGATAATCGTGAGATAATGTTTCATGATTGTTCAGAAGTAATAATGGAACAATAAATCTCACATTATATTTTCATGTGTTTCCTCACATAGACACAGCTCATCTGATGCAATGCCGTACAGTTCTTCGAACATCTACATATAGTGATCTTGAGGGGGAGGTGTGGAGTACAATTGAACGATTAAATGAACTTACCAAGTGAAGTCCAATCGTAATTGTAGGAAGCGCCTCCTCCGAAAGATCACTCCCACCCGAAACCCACTACAATGTACGGCAATACTTTAAAGAAATGACGAAACAAATGCGGATCGAAGGAGCTCGAACCGGGTAAGAGTAAGTATCGAAATTGTCCTTCTTACTGTAAATCTTGTGGCTTCAATGGTAGAAAGCGAGGGTACTACATATAGTGATCTTTCGGAGAAGGCGCTTCGTACAATTACGATTGAACTTTACTTGGTAAGTTCATTTAATCGTTCAATTACTGATCAAAGTGGCCAGGATTTCATTCGGTAATTAACTTCAAAATTAACAGTCCTGCAGGACTCAGATGTACGAGACATCAGTAAAATATCGAACTCAAATCCTGTCCACGACACACAAAACAAAAGAATGCACTGAAAATCAGCCACCACGCTCACCGCTGGTTGAAGTTCCTGACGTCCTCCAAATCACGGAAAAAAACCCTCAGGACACTCCGACGACTCGATTTGCCTTCAACAGACTTTCCAGGCCTCCAAAATAATCCTCCAGATCACGCCAAAGGCCCCAAAATGTATTACAGATGGCAACCACCCAGGAACCTGGTCAGACGTGCGTTACAATAAACCACCAAACGGGAAGTGAAACTCAATCCCCCGTGACACCCCACGCTGCTTCCAAAACGCGGCAACGAGTCTCATTGGCTCTCGTTCTACACAACGCCAATCAATTTCCAAATCACTAAGATTTCCCTAGCAAGTAACCAGCACGTGGCACATCTCATTTCCCTGGTGCATGCATAACGTAACATCATTCTCATGTCTAATCCAGGAAAACATAATTTAACACTAGCGCCACCGCGGCCGCAAGCGGCCGCGACGTTGATGCTCTTTTATTATGCCTTTTGAAGTGAAACTTCTTTGCCGGGGGTATGAAATTTTCGGAACGTTACGAAAATCGCGATCCCGTGAGGGGAATAGGTCGAAGCGTGGTGGGGAGAACAGCAAGACAGGGGAGTCTACCTCGGCAGCAGCTCCACTCTGACACATACTGTAGTGGTCGTTGTGAGCGCCGCGAGGGGGGGGGGCAAGTGGCGTAGCAGCTGCTTGTTGCCACAGTAAACGGCAGCGAGAAGAGTATGGAATAGCGGGGGGGAGGGGGCGGCAGTTGGAATGACGCGTTAGTGCCCAACAAACAGTAGACGGCCGAGAGAAGAGTAGGGAAAGCCAGGGTGGGGGAGCGGCGGCTGGAATGACGCGTTAGTTCCCAGCAGTACGAATAAAGCACGTGGGTATTTGTAACGCGGGTTGTGGTTGTTGGCTCCACAGTTTTCGTAACGCCATCTATTAAACTTACTTTTGTGGTGATATTGTGGTTGATTTTAAAAATTTTTTGTTCATCTTGAACATAGTGTTGGACTAGTGAAGGGCTTAACAGGTGCTATTATTTTTATCGTGGACATTGAGTTTTCTATACTCATTTTCGACATTTTATACACAACAATAAATCGTGCGATCTTGTACCGTATACATAATGGCTAAAACGAAGTCGAAAAAAAAAGTGCATAAGGCGTATTATCAAAGACAACGTGGACATAAACCGCCAAAACAAGCGCGAAAAAGTGCAAGTGAACGGATGCGAGAGTACAGGGCGCGAAAGAAGGCGTTATCGACTGCAGCCCAGGCAGGTGTATCAATTCCGGGTTCTGCAATACCGGCTGCGGTGGCAGAATCATCAGAAACAATTGAACCACCATCGACGAGTGATGAACCCGATTTAACAGAGCGAATTTTGGCGTATAGTGACTTTGCAGCTCATGACAGTGTACGAAAAGAATTCAAGAAACAGTTTCTAGACAATACTTTCGGTGAAGGGTGTAATATTTGTGATCGATTATGGTTCAAAAAGGATTTGAAAACGATAGAAGAGCCACATCGCGAGTTATTACAGAGCGACTTTTCCCAGATTGACATTACCCATTTTAAAGCGTGTAAGACTTGTTTGTCTTCATTGAAACGAAACAAAATGCCAACATTTTCAACATCAAATGGATTCAAATATCCCCCTAAACCAGCAAATTTACCAAAATTAGACTTAATATCCGAAAGACTTATTTCGCCCAGAATTCCTTTCATGCAAATCAGAAGACTGCGACACATGAGCGCCAGTACGGAATTCTCGGACAGGTGATCAATGTTCCTGTGGACGTCAATCTCATGGTGAACGCACTACCACGGGATGTTAGCGATGATTACTGCATCAACGTGCACATCAAACGTAAACAGATGCATAAATCGAGTTATTTAACAGGTCTCGTAAACAAGAGAANTCCTTTCATGCAAATCAGAAGACTGCGACACATGAGCGGCCAGTACGGGATTCTCGGACAGGTGATCAATGTTCCTGTGGACGTCAATCTCATGGTGAACGCACTACCACGGGATGTTAGCGATGATTACTGCATCAACGTGCACATCAAACGTAAACAGATGCATAAATCGAGTTATTTAACAGGTCTCGTAAACAAGAGAAATATAAAAGCCTGGTTGCAGTATTTCTGCAATAATCCTCTGTACAAATCCTACAACATAACGATTAAAGAAGATTTTTTCAATGACATGGCAAATGAGCAAATTCCCATTGCCGAAATCAATGAAAATATGACGATTGAAGACTGCCTCACTGCTCAACAACAAACATTGCTATGGAACGAAGAAAAATATTTGCAAATCGCACCAGGAGAAAAAAACGTGCCTCATAGTTTACTCTTTGATGAACATGCTGAAGAATTGTCATTTCCAGCGATTTATCTCGGACATTTCAGAGTTTTTAAAGAAGAAATACATGTTACACCGTTCATGATGGCCACCAGCGAGCTAAACAACCAGGTCGGGTACGACGATTGATGCTGTATTCAGCCGAAATTTGAAGAAAATCGAATCACAAACATTTGTGTCTTATTTTAGTTATCACAAACCAATAGTAACAATGATAGAGTCCGATAATCAACAAGCAGATACGGATATCGAAACATAAAAATCAGAGTAGATTGCCATAAATCAGAATAATTATTTGAGAATCCAGTTCACAATTTTGTACACGCCATATTCGAAAAGAACTCAATTATTAATAATAAACCTTCTAGACTCGTGAACATATAAATTTGCCAATTAATCGCTGATTGGAATTGATTGATCAAATTTCCATAAAAAATTTCATGTAATCACCCATTCTTGAAAAATATATTTTCACAAAAATGAATCCTAAACTACCTTTTTTTTATTCAAATACCTGCGTCCTATACTTATTTTTTGAAAATGACACTAAACCAACATAAAAAATTGATTGAGTCGGTTGTGGATCATTTTCATTCCTTTTTTTAATTAACTTCCCGATAAAAACCGATACAAGGAAATATACACCCTCATATACACCCAGGAAGTTTTTTTTATTGTTCCTTTTAACAATTAATGATTCATCATCGTTCCATTATGCTGAGTATTAACACGCACGAAAAAATTTCATAGAAATTCGTAGCGAATTCGCTACCCAATTCTATTGTATTTCTACTGAACTTTTTATTAGTTTTTGGCTGTTTCCATAAAAATATTCAATAGAATATATTCTATAGAAAAAAATCAATGGAATCCTATTTTTCTATACTACTTATTCTACAGAGATATTTTCTGTGGAATTTCCTTGGCTCACATTCTCTAAGTTTTTTCTGTTTAATTTTCTTGATGAAAAGAAAAGAAAAAATAGAGTGAAAAAAAAATTGAAAAATTTGAGCCGAGGAAATTTCATAGAAAATATCTCAATAGAATAAGTTGTACAGAAAAATAGATTTCTATTGAGTTTTTCTACAGAATATTTCCCATTGAACATTTCAATAGAAATGGCCAGAAACTAATATAAAGTTCAATAGAAATCCAATAGTCTACCGAATTCGCTAGGATTTTCTACTTAATTTTTCCATATGTGAAGATCAATGGTAACAATGCGTCTCGGTTAATCAACTGTTTAATCCTCTATTGTGAAAGTCTGCCTGAGTAGTACTTTTTTTTGAGGATTTTTGTGCAATCGTTGTAAAAATCCGAGATATTTCTCAAATTGGTTCTCCTTTCTCATTTCAATCAGAGTGCAGTAGTCAATCACGTGACTCCTGCACATCAGTTTTGTTCAGGAAATTCCGCCTTTCTTTTCAATTGTTTTCCCGTTGTTTATCCAAAAAGTCTAGAACATTTGAAAACTTTATCAAATTTTTTTTAAAAAACCTCATAATTGTTTTGAATTCTTTGGAAAACTCCCAAATTGTCCTACATTCGGATGAAAAAGCCGCCGATTCTCTAATTTTTGAGGGAACTTGCAAACTTCCTTGAAGTTTCTATAAATCATCCTCTATTCACCTTTTAAGAGATGAATGTTATAAAGAAGCTGAAATATATATTCATTAATGAATTAATTAATTTCTGAAAATGTTCTCTTAATGAGTGCTCACATCGGGAATAGGACCTACCCTAAAATTTTCATCTTCCTAGTGTCAATAGTTTCGGATTTGCATTATTATTTCAGTCAACCTTTTCACATTTCTAATGCAATTGCGGCCGTGATATTGGTGGCCCTTGCATTATACCCTTTTTTTCCGTGTCAAATTCAATATTTCTTATTTCAATTCATTGTTAGCTGTGAAATTTTCATATTGCAATGAATGATTTGCGCATGTGGTAATTCTTATGCTCATTGAATGAGATTTTCACCATAATTACAATCAAATTTCTTCTTGAACATAATTCAGAGAGTAAAGTACTGAAATTCAATGTTTGGTGATACTTTGGTAAAGGTGTGTGCCAACACTGCTATATTTTTTTTAATTCAGTTCACTCGGTAGTTCAATTAATCTGTTGTTTATATTATCAATACAATTTCGTGCTTAGAATATCATCACCTCACGTTTTTAGCACCGAATAAAAAATTGAAACTTAAAATGACAGTTTGACTTCTCCATCCTTTCTCAAGAATTTAAAATTCATGTTAATGGTTCAGATAATATTACGTAAATATCATCATTTTTGTTCTTTGCTGTTATGAAATATTGAGTCATAGCTTTTTATTCATAATAGGATTTTTTAATTTAGATATTATTATTGTTCGTTCAAAGTAAAAAAATTGATCATCACTTTCACTGTGTTGCATTCAGATTCTCCTATACTTAACGTAAAAAATGTCAGATAATCTGACAATTCTGGCTATTGATTCTAATCAACGTTATTTGAAGAAAATTTTAGTAAACTTAACATTAAGGAAATTGAATCATTCTATTTTCCTCTGACGTAAATGATTTGGATAATTATAATTGGTTCATCAATCGAAAATACAGAGAAATTAGGTGCAGAATATTCACGTCTTTCTATCTTCACGCTGTCAAGAAATATTGAGTACCGTTTAATTTTCAGTAGAATTTCAATTTTCATGATTTTTCCTTCTCAAACTGGATTAAATATCTCTGTCCTAAAAATTACTACTGAACTGTCCATGAAATTTAAATTTTTTTTCACCAGTAGACTAATGAAATGATTGAAAAATCGCCATTTTTAGAGACTACGACGTTTTTTCATATAAATAATTCTATAATAATCCATTTTCCATTCTAAGACTAATTTTTCCTGAATTGTAACGAATTTTTCCGATTTCGGAACTTCACCAAAAAATGATTTCATGCAAACAAATTATATTTTTGGAAGGTTGAACTATTTCTATTATTCATTTCTAAGAAGGGGATGTTGAAAAAAGCAAGTCTGTGGTATTCCCTTCGAAAGCCGCTGCTAATCCATGCTCTATTTTCGATCTTCTTCTAGCCAATTCAATAATGATTGAAAATTTTCACAATAAAAAGTAGTCCGACTTTTTTTTTCATGGAGAAAATTCAACATTCTTTGATTTTGTGGTATAAAGTATTGACTTCATTAAACAAAACTTCAAAAAAACCAAAATCGAATAAAAAAATTGAAATCGAATATTTTTAGATTTCCAATTTTATTCATTCCATTATCGACATTCAAGTTTATCTAATTATCAATCAGTCAATCTTATTAGCTCTTAACACTTGTCACCAAAAAAATTTTTTTCATTCCAGTAATTGTAAACAAATCTTTGTGAAGAAAATATACACTGATGTATTCAATGTATGTATATATATGATGCTTGTTTCTTTTTTTCGAGGTAAGAAATCAAATTTGTAGTTCTCGCGCACATTGTTGAATAGCGCCGTCGCAGTCGCATAGCTCATCCTCATGAAAATTCACATGAGAACTCGCCAAAAATTCTCATCAATGTGCCCATGAGGCCCATGATCAGTGCACCATGACACTTGCGGTGGCCGCCATGACAGTGCTCTCTTTTTTTAGATAGGAGACTTTTTTATATGAGGAGGAAGGAGGATGTATACACGATGTTTGTTTCTCTTATTCGAGGTTACACTGAGAAAAAAATCCCTAAAAAATTAGTGTGCTGTACCCCAACGCTGGGATATAACATGGAGTCATCGATGAATTCATACGTAAAAATCCAATTTGAAATTCTCGCGCACTTTTTTGAGTAGCGCTGTTTCACCGCATTGCTCATCCTCATGAAAATTCACATGAGAATGCGTCTGTCGCGCGCCACCATGACACTTCCAAATGCATGTCCTGCGCCATGACATTTTCCAATGCATGGTTTTTTTTACATAAGGAAATTCAATCAATGAATATTAAATGCGGGAATATTTAAAGAAATCAAAGTGATTGAACGGTTAAAACAAAGTTCAACAAATTATTATTATTTTCCAATCACTTTTTTTTATATTAGACTTTTTTCAACAAAAGCACCAATCGATGCAAATCAAATCCACTGAGCACTTTAAAAATGATGATTTCGAATGGAAACACATGAGATATCTTTCATGCGGATTCATCTGAATCCACCATCAATTATGCCGCCATGTTGAAACGTCACACATTCCACACATTCCATCATGATCAACGCCATGTTGGATTTCGTCAACTGGGTCCTCACTTTTTTATATAAGGATAATTCCAAATCAAAAGACTTATATCATTATCTTAAATAATCTCCCAGGGATCCAATCCATCCCTCAACCACGTCACACAACAATAATTAATTTTCATGGTGTTATGTCCTAAACCACGCGTTCTCAGGTACAGGTGGGCTTCTATGTCACTTCCTTCCTCAGTGTCATCCAGGAAGTGACTCCCTCTCAGTGATCCGAAGACTCAACAAGCTCACCTGAAGGCCCCGAAGGTGTCCCGAAGTCTCTCGATCACTCGATGTCCCCCGATGTCGATGGTTCCGCCCAGATGAACGTGGTAGCGCCATATTCGATTCAAAATAAATCAAAATAAATTAAAACAAATTCCCCAAGCTCTCTCAAAACTCTCGCTATCGATTGGTGACTTCCCATCCAGTGATTTTTCCGGTTAAAAACAAACACACGCGTAACGGTCGATAACGTACCATTATTTGTGACGGATTTATCACTTCACAATATATATAGTGTCACCACTATATAGCAAAAGTATCAAAGTTATACATAATTTATCGTGAATGCCCTCAGTTTCTATTGATTCATCAGTGTTATTATTATTATTATTATTTTTTTTTACTTGTAAATGAGATCGCTGAACGATCCTCGAGGGCTTCGACTGCAATCCAGAATCATGCTGCCTAAGTAGACGAAGCGACCCAAGGATCACAGCCTTCTGCATTTGACCAACTAATATGAAGGCATTACGCCTACAAGCCAGAATGATTTCGAGTGCGGATATGACCCGACTAGAAAATCGTGAACGAGTCTCATCAGATCCGGATAAGGTTGTCTGAACCGGCAAGTCCGGGCCATCACTGGCTATCAAAGACTCGTCATGCTCAGCGCGTATCAGGCATGAAACGCATTGGTAGAACAGGGCCCGATCACGTTCACTGGCTCTGGACCTGATGTACGTCTCTCCTCAGGGCCTGATCCGGTTAATATGAGGTTATTTCTTCGAATAGAAAATTATTTGTTTCATGGTCAATTATTGATGGAGGACGATCAATTTTAATTTGTATAGTTGATTTATACTCTCCCTAAACCCGAATTGAAAAAAAATTGCTTTCACGGCTCTGGTGTTCCGTCTAAGTCACCCATCCAGTTACTAACCGCGCTCGAAGCTGCTTAATTTGATGATCGGTAGCGTCCCGTTTGTCCTGGTCTGCTACTCTGAAATTCTTGAATGTGATAATTCTGATGGGCTATATAAACCGGTAGTTGCGCTTTTACGCATACACACTTGGATCGAAACTAATCAATTATTCTCAATACATGTTTTTAAATATTTATTTATCGAATATTAATTATCGACTTGACGGGTTTACTTCTCAACAATTATCATAGTTATTAGTCTCGACCTATACGGTTGATTAGACTCATAAGGGCCAGAAGTGATCACTTTCGCTCAAGATTTACCATACACGACGAGCGTGCCTCATTCCGAATAGATCAGGGCCAAGTATGTGATGTATACGGTATACCGGAGCGCGGCGAGGCGTATTTCCAGTTGAGCAGGGCCTGACCAAGCGAATTTGAGGTTCACCGGGTACCGGCGAGCCTTAATTGAGATAGACCAGAGCCTGATAAGCGAAAAGTACGGCATGCCGGAAGCCGGCAAGCCGGATTCGCATTTGAGCAGGGCCGAATCAAGTTTGTCTGAGGTTCACCCTTCTTCTGCATGCCTTACTCGGAGTGAATCAAGGCCTGACATACAACGTATACGGCTTGTCAAAGGCCGGCTAGCTTTATTTCACATCAATCAGGGCCGGTATATAGCATATACGGCTTGCCGGAGGCACGCAAACCAGATACGGCCGATATTCGTACCTGATTAAGCATGCCTGATGTCAAGTTGCCGTACTTGTGTGGCACACGGCCCTGCTGTGACATCAAGCCAGCTTTACCATTTTCTCTGTTGGGGAAAGACTGCTTCATTCCTCCCCCCCCCCCGCAGAGAGCCAATAATGAGGACAACCGATTTTACTCTGAATTATATTATTNACTGCTTCATCCCCCCCCCCCCCCGCAGAGAGCCAATAATGAGGACAACCGATTTTACTCTGAATTATATTATTATTATTATTTTTCATTACTCGTAAATGAGATCGCTGAACGATCCTCGAGGGTTCAAACCACACCTCGAAGACCGGCCAGCAAACTAAGCGATGCAAACTTTTCCTAATCGCTCTACAATAGCGCTCCATCTAACCAGAGGGTGAGCTCTACTGCAATCCAGAATCATGCTGCCTAAGTAGACGAAGAGACCCAAGAATGACAGCCTTCTGCATCTGGCCAGCTAATATGAAGGCATTACGCCTACAGGCCGGGATGATTTCGAGCGCGGATATGAAGGACTGCTTCATTCCCCCCAGAGAGCCAATAATAAGAACAACCAATTTTACTCTGAAGCTCCGGCTCAGTTGACGTAGCTCAAACAGGAGTGGCTGCCACTTGAGCCGCTTGTCCTCTTCTTTAGCTGTTATATTGCTCTCAGCTGGAGCCGAAAATGACTCAATGACATAGATGATTTTATCATCAAAATCGAAGAGAACAATGTCAGGTTTGGTTGCAGCGATAGGCCTGACAGTCGCGAAGGAGAAGTCCCAGTAGATCTTACACTTTTCATTTACGACGACGGACTCAATATCTCCTGGAGCATAAGGCAGCACCGGTGATCTGTCTATTTCATAAGAGTACCGCAAATGATAATACAGCACTCTTAAAGCCGCATTATGATGATGGATATAACTCGTGATTGCATACGTCGGACAAGCCGATAAAAGATGCATCAGAGTTTCCGGGGACTATTTGCAAGTTCGACATCTAGTGTCCGGAACTTGCAACCCCATAATATGACTTCGATAGACTAAGGGGTTTATTACACCGTCCTGGTATGCGCAAATGAATCCCTCAGTCTCAGACAACAAGGCAGCTGATTTTAAGAATGCAAATGTCAGCTGGACGGACAGACCCTCCTCTTCGACATGACGAAAGCATACGCCATGCATGGGCTTGTCAACGTGCTGACGGAGCAAGGTGGACTGCTCCACCTCTTTGATGATCGCTCTTCGCCGAGACTTAGTCACGCTGGTCAGTGAATCACGAGGCAACTGACCATTTCGACCATGACGAAACTCCAGACCGAGGGAAACTGCTGCGGTATCTGCTGCCTTATACAGAAAGGCTTGGACCCCATGGAGTTCATGATCATGCACGAACTCCAAATGCGGATCCAATCCGATCATAACGTCACATGCCAAACCAAGGACCAGGCGCTCATGAAGAGACTCCAAACTGAGAAGTCCTCGCCTCCCACTCTCTCACGGGAAATATAACCGCGGACATGAAAAGCGTAGATGCAGACTCCTGTGGATGTTCATCAGCTTGCGGGTATCTCTGTCTAACTATTTCAGGTCATCTCTACTCCACTTAAGGACGCCAAAGGAGTAAAAAAGCTCTGGAACAGCGAACATATTTGTCGCAGCTACTTTGTTCTTTCCGGAAAGTTCAGACTTCCAAACTTTCCGAAGCCGCCGACGATCCTCCTCACGAAGAGTCTCTTTGTCGGCCTCAGTATCCACAACGGATCGCTGATTGAAGCCAATATATCTATTAGGTGTGTGAATATGACTCCGCCCTTTCCCAACAGATGTCTTTTTTAGTATTGTTTACGTGCACTAATGAATGGCAACACTTGTATTCGATAGTACTTTATGTCAGCTGTCAAACGCACTACGTGACATTTAGTTGAAATGTAAGCAACAAGTGTTTTTACCTCCGTGACAATGTCCGTTTTCATTCCAAGTAAACATTATTTGCGGGAAGTGTTATTACACTATTATATTGCAAAGAAAAGTGTAGCGGAATCTCATCGTTTGCTCGTGGAGATTTACGGTGAGCATGCTCCATCTAATACAACATGCAAGGAATGGTTTCGACGATTTCAAAATAATGATTTTGGCACTGAGGACAGAGAATATGGAAAACCACTAAAAAAAATTGGAAGATGCTGAATTGGAGGCATTATTGGCAGAAGATTCTTGCCGAACTCAATCAGAATTGGCTGCAGCATTAAATGTTGAACGATCAACTGTTGCAAAGCATTTAAAAGCAATGGGAATGGTTCAAAAAGTTTGTAACTGGGTTCCATATGAATTGAAAGAAAGAGGACATGGAACGTCGAAAAACAATTTGTGAAATGCTACTTCAAAGACACCAAAGAAAAGGATTTTTGCATCGAATAGTCACAGGAGATGAAAAATGGATATATTACGAGAATTTTAAACGCCAAAAAGCTTATGTGAAGCCAGATGAACCCGGCCCATCCCAGCCAAAAATAAATATTCACAGTGCCAAGGTTATGCTCTGCATTTGGTGGGATCAGAGAGGTGTTGTATATTATGAGTTGCTCGAACCCTCTAAAACTATTAATGGAGAAGTTTACCGACGACAACTAATGCGTTTGAAGTGAGCCATAGAAGAAAGACGACCAGAATGGGTGAATAGGCACAGTAAATTAATTCTTCAACATGAAAATGCCAAACCGCATACCGCCCAAGTTGTGAAAAAATATTTAGATGGACAGGACTGGGAAGTGCTACTCCACCGGCCATATTTGCCAGACCTAGCTCCTTCGGATTACCACTTATCCTGAATACTGCAGTCAGATCTTGCGGGAAAACGGTCCACTTCATGCGAAAGTATCAAAATTTGACTTGATAATTGGATCAGCTCAATAGACCAGGATTTCTTCAGGCAAGGAATACGTAAATTACCTGAAAGATGGGCAAAGGTTGTAGCTGCAGATGGAGCATACTTTCAATAAACTTTTCTTCAATTTTCTAAACAAGCAAATGTGCTTTATTTGAACAAAAAAGGGCGGAGTCATATTCACACACCTAATATAAGACTCTTCAGCGTCAAGATGTCCGATGACGCTTCTTGCCGGAAAGTTCGGGTTTCCAAACTCTGCGGAGTCGCCGCCGATATTCCCCGTGAAGAGTCTCTTTGACCGCAACTGCGTCCACTATGGATCGCTGATTGAAGCCAAGATAATATTATTATTATTATTATTATTATTATTATTATTATTATTTACACTCGTAAATGAGATCGCTGAACGATCCTCGAGGGTTCCGACTTCACCTCGAAGACCGCCCAGCAAGCTAAACGATACAAACTTTTCCTTNAATGGTTCAAAAAGTTTGTAACTGGGTTCCATATGAATTGAAAGAAAGAGGACATGGAACGTCGAAAAACAATTTGTGAAATGCTACTTCAAAGACACCAAAGAAAAGGATTTTTGCATCGAATAGTCACAGGAGATGAAAAATGGATATATTACGAGAATTTTAAACGCCAAAAAGCTTATGTGAAGCCAGATGAACCCGGCCCATCCCAGCCAAAAATAAATATTCACAGTGCCAAGGTTATGCTCTGCATTTGGTGGGATCAGAGAGGTGTTGTATATTATGAGTTGCTCGAACCCTCTAAAACTATTAATGGAGAAGTTTACCGACGACAACTAATGCGTTTGAAGTGAGCCATAGAAGAAAGACGACCAGAATGGGTGAATAGGCACAGTAAATTAATTCTTCAACATGAAAATGCCAAACCGCATACCGCCCAAGTTGTGAAAAAATATTTAGATGGACAGGACTGGGAAGTGCTACTCCACCGGCCATATTTGCCAGACCTAGCTCCTTCGGATTACCACTTATCCTGAATACTGCAGTCAGATCTTGCGGGAAAACGGTCCACTTCATGCGAAAGTATCAAAATTTGACTTGATAATTGGATCAGCTCAATAGACCAGGATTTCTTCAGGCAAGGAATACGTAAATTACCTGAAAGATGGGCAAAGGTTGTAGCTGCAGATGGAGCATACTTTCAATAAACTTTTCTTCAATTTTCTAAACAAGCAAATGTGCTTTATTTGAACAAAAAAGGGCGGAGTCATATTCACACACCTAATATAAGACTCTTCAGCGTCAAGATGTCCGATGACGCTTCTTGCCGGAAAGTTCGGGTTTCCAAACTCTGCGGAGTCGCCGCCGATATTCCCCGTGAAGAGTCTCTTTGACCGCAACTGCGTCCACTATGGATCGCTGATTGAAGCCAAGATATTATTATTATTATTATTATTATTATTATTATTATTTACACTCGTAAATGAGATCGCTGAACGATCCTCGAGGGTTCCGACTTCACCTCGAAGACCGCCCAGCAAGCTAAACGATACAAACTTTTCCTTATCGCTCTACAGTAGTGCTCCCTCCAACCAGAGGGTGAGCTCTACTGCAGTCCAGAATCGTGCTGTCTAAGTAGACAAAGGGATCCAAGAATGACCGTCTTCTGCATTTGGCCAGCGAAAATGAAGACTTGACGCCTACATGCAGGGATGGTGTTCAGCGCAAATATAAATGACTCTTTCATTTCCCCAAGAGAGCCAATTATCAGGACAACCAACTTTACTTTAAATCCCCGATTTATTTGACGTAGATCAAACAGGAGTGGCTGGTATTTGAGCCGCTTCTACTCTTCTTTCACTGTGATGTTGCTCTCAGCCGGAGCTGAGAACTCAATGACATAGAGGATTTTGTCATCAAAATCGAAGAGAACGATGTCAGGTTTCATCGCAACGATTGGCCTGACAGTCGTGAGCGAGAAGTTCCAGTAAATCTTACACCTCTCGTTCACGATAACGANCTCAAACAGGAGTGGCTGGTATTTGAGCCGCTTCTCCTCTTCTTTCACTGTGATGTTGTTGTCAGCCGGAGCTGAGAACTCAATGACATAGATGATTTCGTCTTCAAAATCGAAGAGGACGATGTCAGGTTTCGTCGCAACGATTGGCCTGACAGTCGTGAACGAGAAGTTATAGTAAATCTTACACCTCTCGTTCACGACAACGGACTCGATATCTCCTGGAGCGTAAGGCAGCACCGGCGTTCTGTCTATCCCATAAGAGTGCCGCAAATGATAATACAGCACTCTTAAAGCCGCATTATGACGGTGGATATAACTCGTGATTGCATAAGTCGGACAAGCCGACAATAGATGCATCAGAGTTTCCGGGGATTGCTTGTATTGGATTATGTGTAGGAATACTCAATAAAAATACATTAGTTTTATTCTTCAAAGTAAAACTCTTTAATGATCGCACGCAGAAGGTATATCTTTCTCCAACGAAGTCTCTAGGACGACTAACTAAAAGTCATGAGAGTTTTCACTCTCTGGACCC
>NW_021680661.1:279018-330866 GCF_001412515.2 Diachasma alloeum
AAAAATTTTTCATATCATTTGACAAATATTCTCTCCCATTATCGGAGTATAAATTTACTATTTTCAAATTGAAATGAGCTTCGCTTTTAGTAACAAAGTCTCGAAAAACCAAAAATAAATCTGATTTTTGTGTCATCAAATATGTAACACAATAATGCGTGTACTGATCAATAAATGTCGCGAAATAGTTTTTATTGTCAACTGTCGGAGGAGTAATCGGCCCACAAATATCTGTATGTACAATGAATAACGGTCTGTCTATATGAGACTTATCTTTAGCCTTATTGAATGGCAACCGCGCTTGTTTTCCTTTAATGCAAGGCTCACACAAATCATCATTTGGTGTGATTTGTTTAATCAACTCTATGTCATCAATCATTTCTTTGTTTTTCAATTCTAAAAATTTATTTCTACCAATATGTCCCAAGCGTTGATGCCAAACTTCATAATTAATTTTATTATTAGATGCTTGATTAGCTAACTTTACCCTTTGAGAGATAACCGCAAACTCGAGAGCGGTCAATCCATTGACGGATTGACTTTCCATGATCACTTGATCATCTTTTAAAATTCCTACCTTTTCTGGTCCAAAAATTACCGTAAATCCAGCCTTACGCATTTTCGGAACAGAGAGTAGATTGTGGGGTAAATCAGGCGAGTATAGGACATCCTTAAGTTCTCCCTGGAAACCTTTGTTGCTTGTCACCCGCAGCGTACCCCTTTTTTGTTGCCGTGATGAAAACACCCTTCTGTGCAACAGTAATTTGTGTTGGGATCTCCAGGTCTTCAAAATCTGTCACCAGGTCTAAACGATTTATGATGTGGTCTGTGGCCCCAGAGTCGAGGAGAAAAACAATTTTTTTCTGTGTTTCCTCAAATGCCACATGTTCAAGAGCCATAAAAGCGAAACTCGATTTGAAGACGTTTGAAGCCGAGGGCTGCTCGACCTGCATTATTTGTGCAGTGTTTTTATTTTGCCTGTTTTTAGTGTATTCTTGTTGTCTTTTGTGATGAATACAATCTTTAATTTGATGCCCTGGCCTTCCACAATGATAACACTTGATTCCAATCGATTTATTTTGTCCTTTGAATTTATTCGGTCTTTTGGGTTTTTGTCGAAAATGCTTTTGATTTTTCTTATCACTTTCATTTCTGACACTTGCATTTTGGGCTTGAGCTTGAAGAATTTTACTACTGGTATCTCGACTTTCATTTGTTAATTTTACTTCTTGATCCAGCAGTCGTGTTTTAACAAATTCCAAGCTCAATGCATCCTCTGATAAAGTCTCTATTGCCGTAACTACACCATCGTATGCATTTGGCATTGTCAATAACAAATGTGCGATCTTGTCCATCTCTTCTAATTTAGCACCGGCTGTGATTAATTCACTAATCAAGTCATCAAAATTCACAAAATGTTTCAACAGGGTTGTCTCGCCCTCCAGTTTCAGTGCAAGTAACTTCTTTCTCAGTGCAAGTTGAGTCGCAAGGCTTTTCCTCAAATATAATTTGTCCAATTTTTCAAAAATGTCTCTTGCCTTGGTTTCATTTGTGACAAAACCCAAAAATGAATCACTTAAATAATTAACAATCACACTTGTGGCAGTACTGTCCAATTTCTTCCACTCTGCAGTTACATAATTAGGAACTGGTTCACTAATCACTTTTATTACACCGAGTTCAGTGAGTAAAGCATAAATCCTGAATCTCCAAACATTATATTTTTCACCATCGAACAACTTAATGTTTCTCCTATCGCTTTTCAAAAACGTAGACATTTTAATTCACTTTTTAATAACTCCAAATAAGAAAAACTTGACCTTAATAGAAAGAAATTAACTACTATAAAACGCGGAGTATCCTGGGCCCATAACCTATTGGATTATGTGTAGGAATACTCAATAAAAACACATTAGTTTTATTCTTCAAAGTAAAACTCTTTAATGATCGCACGCAGAAGGTATATCTTTCTCCAACGAAGTCTCTAGGACGACTAACTAAAAGTCATGAGAGTTTTCACTCTCTGGACCCATTTGACAAAAGGCCCTTGTTTCAATTTTCTTCAGCCTCTCCTTTGTGACTCACCATGAGGACTGTTTTTCTTCACGTCTCTATTTTCTAAGAAAAGCCATAAATGTCACCCTGAGTGTTTGGGTGGAAAAGAGAAAATGTTTAACTAAACTAAGAAATTAATTTTTGTATTCAGGCATGAATTCCAACAGCTTGCAAATCCGACATCGAGTATCCGGAACGTGCACACCCATAACACGACTTCGATAGACAAGAGTGTTTATCACGCCATCCTGACATGCGCAGATGAAACCCTCAGTTGCGGACATCAAGCCAGCTGACTTCAAGAAGGCGAATGTCAGCTGGACGGAAAGACCCTGCTCTTCCACATGGCGGAAGAATATACCATGCACGGGCCTATCAACGTGCTGGCGCAGCAAGGTGGACTGCTCCGCCGCCTTGATGGTCGCTCTACGCCGAGGTTTGGCCGTGATGGCTAATGAATCACTAGCTAACTGGCCATCCCAGCCGCGACGAAATTCCAAACCAAGGGAAGCCGCTGCCGTATCCGCTGCCTTGTATAGAAAGACTTGAACCCCATGGAGCTCGTGATCATGCACGAACTCCAAGTGTGGATCCAAGCCATTCATGACGTCACAAGCTAAACCGAGGACTAGACGATCATGAAAAGCCTCCAAACTGAGAAGTCCTCGTCTTCCACACTCTCGCGGAAAATACAACCGCAGAGTCGAAGAACGTGGATGGAGACTCCTATGAATATTCAGCAGCTTGCGGGTATCTCTGTCCAGCTGCTCCACCTCAAATCTACTCCATTTGAGAACACCAAAGGAGTAATGAAGCACCGGGACAGCGAACATGTTCGTTCCTGTGACTTTATTCTTGCCGGAAAGTTCGGACTTCCAAACTTTCCTGAGCCGCCGCCGATATTCCTCGCGAAGAGTCTCTTTGACTTCCACAGTTTCCACTACGGAACGCTGATTGAAGCCAAGATATCGATACGACTCTTCGGCGCCAAGATGATGTATGACGCTTCCATCCACAAGCTGAAGATCATCCACCTCGCCACCAACCTTGCCCCTCTTCATATGAAAGACGGCGCACTTGTCCAATCCCAAACTCATGCCGACCGCACGTTAATACATTGCGACAGTATCAAGCTGAAGCTTGCGTTGCCGCTCTCCTGAGGCAAATAACTTCAGGCCATCTATGTAAAACACATGATTGACCTGATGCCTCCTATCACCGGGTTTTCCGGCTTGGTACCCTCCAACACAACGCAGCGCAACAGATAGCGGCATTAGTGAGATGCAAAATAATAGAGGACTCAGAGTATCACCCTGAAAGACTCCTCTCCTATACTGCACCAACCTCGAAGTCAGCTTACCCTCACCAGATGTTATGGTGAAGCGCGTTCTCCAAAGCGGTGCAAGATCCTTGATACACCTCACTATGTGGTCCTCTACCGCAAGGCAATCCAATAGTAGGAAAATGAGTTCATGACTCGTGCTATCGAATGCCATACGATAGTCAACCCAGGCAACTGACAAATTGGGATGGTACTGCCTCGAATCGCGCAATACGCAGCGATCGACAAGCAGACCTTCCTTGCAACCTGACAGTCCCCGCGTCACTTCTCGCTGTTCATGTATCTGCTGCCACACTGGTTGTATATCATGGAGGATACGCTCATTCAGGATACCGGTGAAGAGCTTATAAAGTATATTTAAACACGTGATCGGCCGATAGTTCGCCGGATTGGACAAGTCTCCCTTCTTGGGGAGCAACACAGTCCTCCCCTCTACCAACCACTCAGGAATAAGCTCATTACCATCGAGAAATGCCATGAATATCCGGGCCAGATGGTCATGAGCAGAGGTAAACCTCTTCCACCAAAAGACGTTAATGCCATCAGGACACGGAGCGGCGTGGTTCTTAATACCTCGTAAAGTAGATTGAACCTCTTCCTGAGTGATTCGCGAGAATTCCGCGGGCTGCCGACGATGTACCCGACAAAACGCGCGAAACTCCTTGAGGGCTATAGTCTCCACCATGAGATTGGGAGACTACCCCCAGAACTCTTCAACCCGCTCGACTGAAGGCATCCTATCCGGTGCAGGCGCGGGTGGATCGAACCAGCGATTGGGGTAGGAGAGGAAGACAGAATTGTCGACCACCTGTCGCAACCGCTTGTCTAGCGACCGTATTATTATTATTATTATTATTATTATCATTATTATTTTACTCGTAAAAGAGATCGCTGAATGATCTTCGAGAGCTCCGACTTCACCTCGAAGATCACCCAGTAAGCTAAGCGATGCAAACTAGTCCTAATCGCTCTGCAGCAGTGCTCCCTCTAACTAAAGGGTGAGCTCTACTGCAGTCCGGAATCATGCTGCCTAAGCAACCGGAGAGACCCAAGGATGACAGCCTTCTGCATCTGGCCAGCCAACATGGAGGCATTTCACCTACACGCTGGGATCACTTCAAGCGCAGATACGAAGGACTGCTTCGTCCCGCCGAGAGAGCCAATGATCAGGACAATGAGCTTGACCCTGAATCCCCGATTCAGCTGACGCAGCTCAAACAGGAGCGGTTGGTACTTGAGTCGCTTGACCTCTTCTTTAACTGATATATTGCTCTCCGTAGGAGCCGAAAACTCAATCACATAAATGATCTTGTCATCAAAATCGAAGAGGACAACATCAGCCTTCATCGCAGCGATAGGCCTGATGGTCGCAAACGAGAAGTTCCAGTAAATCTTACACCTCTCATTCACGACCCCAGACTCAATATCCCCTGGAGCATAAGGCAGCACCGGCGTTCTGTATATCCCGTAAGAGTGCCGCAAATGATAATACAGCACCCTCAATGCCGCATTATGATGGTAGATATAACTCGTGACTGCATATGTCGGGCAAACCGACAGAAGATGCATCAGAGTTTCTGGGGATTGCTTGCAAGGCCGACATCGAATGTCCGGAACATGCATCCCCATGAGACTCCGATGGATGTTCATGAGCTTACGAGTATCTCGGTCCGGCTGTTTCAGCTCACTCCTCTTCCATTTGAGCACGCCAAAGAAGTACAGGAGAACTGGGACAGCGAACATATTCGTCGCGGCTACCTTGTTCTTTCTGGAAAGTTTGGACTTCCAAACTTTCCGATGCCGCCGACTATACTCCTCACGAAGAGTCTCTTTGACTGCCTCAGTGTCCACAACGAATCGCTGATTGAAGCCAAGATATCTATAAGACTCTTCGGTGCCAATATGTTCGATGACGTTTCCATTCACTAGATGAACATCCTCCATCCCATCCCCAACCTTCCTCCTTTTCATGTGGAAAACTGCGCACTTGTCCAACCCGAAACTTATACCGACTGCTCGAGAGTACACCGCGACAACATCAAGCTGGAACTTGAGATGTCGATCTCCTGAGGCAAATAATTTCAGGTCATCCATATAAAATATATGGCTAACCTGATGCCTCCTATCGCCAGTCTCCCGGCTTGGTGCCCACCAACACAGCGTAAAGCAACAGAAAGGGGCATCAGCGAGATGCTGAACAAGAGAGGACTCAAGGTATCACCTTAAAAAACTCCTCTCTTGAATTACACCAACCCTGAAGTCAGCCGACCCCCACCAGATGTTATGGTGAAGCGCGTTCTCCAAAGCGGCGCAAGATCTTTAAGGCACCTCATTACATTATCTTCTACCGCAAGACACTCCAATAGCAGAAATATGAGCTGGTGACTGGTGGTATCAAATGCCTTACGACAGTCGACCCAGGCTACGGATAGCTTACGATGATATTGGATCGCATCGCGCAATACGCAGCGATCGACCACAAAACTCTCCTTGCAACCTGACAGCGACCGCGTCGCCCCACGCTGTTCATAAATCTGTTGCCACACTGGTTGTATGTCATGCAAAATACGCTCATTTAAAACCCCTGTGAAGAGCTTGTAGAGCGTATTTAAACACGTGATAGGCCGATAATTTGCCGGATCAGACAAGTCTCCCTTCTTCGGGAGCAGCACAGTTCTCCCCACCACCAACCACTCAGGAAGCAACGCACTACCATCGATAAACGATGTGAATATCCGAGCTAGATGGTTATGAACAGAGGTAAATCTCTTCCACCAAAAGGCGTTGATGCCATCGAGACCCGGAGCAGCATGGTTCTTCATACCCCGTAGCGCGGCTTGAATTTCCTCCTGAGTGATTGGGGTAAACTTCGCGCGCTGCCGACGATGTACTTGATAAAACGCGCGAAACTCTTTAAGGACTGGACTCTCCGCCATGAGATGAGGAACCTGGCCATATAGCCCTCCCCAGAACTCCTCAACTTGCTCCACTGCAGGCATCCTATCGGATGCAGGCGCTGGGGAATCGAACCAACGGTTGGGATCGGAGTGGAAGACAGAATTGTCCATCACTCGCCGCAACCGTTTCTCTAGGGACCGTTTTGTAGCCACTAGAATGCGCACTTCCTCGACAAATCTCTCCTTGATAACAAGAAGGACTGTCTTATTCAGTGTGCGATGATGATACCGCAAATTTGCTGATATTTTGCGAATGCAGGATGTGAAACGCCGACCACTTACAATGAAATCAATAACACACTGAATTTGTGACGCCTGCCTCCGAGCGTCCTCGATGTTCCCCTGGAGCTGCACAATGCGCTTCCTCATCTTCACCTCAAACGACTCCATTCTAGGGGTCGGCGGCTTCAGACGGAGCACTGCATCATATATAGCCCAATTCACGCTGAGCAAGTCAACGTCTGAGGGAAAGCCAGCGGTGAACGCCTCTTTCTCCAATGCCAGTTGTTCAGGCCGAAGGCGGAACTTCCTCGTGATTCTCTCCCCCCTTGTCCCAAAATCCCCTGGAGCTCTCTCCGAGACCCCATCACACTGCTGGGTAGGCTGCTCCGGCTGAGGATCGTCGCTTCTGCCAGAAATTCTGGAGAAACGACCACCCGATAGTCGCCGTGGAACAACGAGCAAATCATATCCTTGCCGACGCAAGCGACTGGCCTGATCCCGAAGATGTTGCACGGTACAATGCGCGTACTCGGGGTGCATCGCACACCACAAGTCCCGCATCCTAGCTATGTATTCTCGCTGCGTTGGCTGACTATCTACCCAACATTGCATGAGGTCCTGCTTGAGCTCCTGCGACCACTTAATCCTTTGGACAGCCAAGTCGTTACCATTGGATCCAGATCTGTTGCCCCTCCCAACTGATCCACGGTCTCCATCCGAGAGAGACCGGTTGTGAGCGGCTCTGCCGCGATTCGATGTTGAAACCGGGTATTGGACGCTACGGGTGGTTAACCCGCAACTTCCGCGGCTATTGCAGCAGAATGGAACACCATCCCGCTGGGTGATGGGCACGCCAACTTCCCTACGCCAAACCAACTTCCCTATGCCAAACAAGCTTTTATTATTATTATTATTATTATTATTATTATTTTTTATATATATATGTGAGATCGCTAAACGATCCTCGAGGGTTCCGACTTCACCTCGAAGGCCGCCCAGCAAGCTAAGCGATGCAAACACATCCTAATCGCTCTGCAATAGTGCTCCCTGCAACCAGAGGGTGAGCTCGATTGCAATCCAGAATCATGCTGCCTAAGTAGACGGAGGGACCCGAGGATGACTGCCTTCTGTATCTGGCCAGCCAAACTGAAGGCTTGACGCCTACAAGCCGGGATGGTTTTGAGCGCAGATATGAATGACTCCTTCATTCCCCCAAGAGAGCCAATGATAAAGACAACCAACTTCACTTCAAATCTTCTGTTTATTTAACGTAGCTCAAACAGGGGTGATTGGTATTTGAGCCGTTTCTCCTCTTCTTTCACTGTGATGTTGCTCTCAGCCGGAGCTGAGAACTCAATGACATAGATGATTTTATCATCAAAATCGAAGAGGACGATGTCAGGTTTCGTCGCAACGATTGGCCTGACAGTCGCGAACGAGAAGTTCCAGTAAATCTTACAAACTCTCGTTCACGACAACGGATTCAATATCTCCTGGAACATACGGCAGCAATGGTGTTCTGTTTATCCCATAAGAGTGCCGCAGATGGAAATACAGCACTCTCAAAACCGCATTATGTCGATGGATATAACTCGTGATGGCATATGTCGGACAAGCCGATAAAAGATGCATCAGAGTTTCCGGGGACTGCTTGTAAGCCCGACATCGAATGTCTGAAACGCGCAACCCCATAACACGACTTCGATAGACTAGGGTGTTTACCACACCATCCTGGCAGGCGCAAATGAAACCTTCACTTTCGAACATCAAGCCAGCTGACTTCAAGAAAGAGAATGTCAGCTGGACGGAGAGACTCTGCTCTTCCACATGGCGGAAGAATACGCCATCTATGGGCCTATCAACATGCTGGCGGAATAAGGTGGACTGCTCCACCGCCTTGATGGTCCAAACCATTCATAACGTCACAAGCTAAACCGAGGACTAGACGATCATGTAGAACCTCCAAACTGAGAAGTTCTCGTCCCTCACTCTCCCGCGGAAAATATAACCGCGGCTCGAAGAGCGTGGATGGAGACTTCGGTGGATATTCATCAGCTTGCGGGTATCTCTGTCCAGCTGCTTCAGTTCACCTCTACTCCATTTGAGAACTCCAAAGGAGTAGAGAAGCACCGGGACAGCGAACATGTTCGACGCGGCGACTTTATTCTTCCCGGAAAGTTCGGATTTCCAAACTTTCCGCAGCCGCCGCCGGTACTCTCCGCAAAGAGTCTCCTTGACTGCCTGAACGTCCACTACGGAACGCTGATTAAAGCCAAGATAGCGGTATGACTCTTCGGCGCCAAGATGATGTATGACGCTTCCATCCAGAAGCTGAAGACCACCCATCTCATCACTGACTTTGCCCCTCTTTAGATGGGAAACGGCGCACTTGTCCAACCCAAATCTCATGCCAACCGCACGTGAATACACTGCCACAACGTCAAGCAGAAGCTTGAGCTGTCGTTCTCCTGAGGCGAATAACTTCAGATCATCCATGTAAAATACATGGCTAACCTGGTGCCTCCTATCGCCAGGTCTTCCAGCTTGATATTCCCCAACACAACGCAGCGCAACAGAGAGCGGCATCAGTGAGATGCAGAACAGAAGAGGACTCAGGGTGTCACCTTGGAAAACTCCTTTCCTGAATTCCACCAACCCTCAAGTCAGCTCCCCCTCACCAGATGTTATAGTGAAGCGCGTCCTCCAGAGAGGCGCAAGATCTTTAATGCATCTCACTATGTTGTCTTCTACCGCAAGGCATTCGAGAAGCATGAAAATGAGCTCATGGCTCGTGCTATCAAATGCCTTACGATAGTCGACCCAGGCCACCGACAGATTGCGATGGTACTACAACGAATCGCGCAATACGCAGCGATCGGCCAGTAAACCTTCCTTGCAACCTGAAAGTCCCCTCTTCGCTCCTCGTTGTTCGTGAATCTACTGCCACACTGACTGTATATCATGGAGGATACGCTCATTCATAAGAGGCCACATACGTATAATTTCCCCCCATAAATGGGCACCCCCCATATATATAAGTACCCCCCCATATATGGGCACCCCCTACATATGGGCACCACCACATATATATAAGCACCCCCCCATATATGAACACCCCATATATGGGCACACCCTATATATGAGCACCCCCCCATATATGGGCATCCCCCATATATATAGGCCCCATATATGGACACCCCCCATATATGGGCACCGCCCCTATATATGGGCACCCCCCATCTATGGGCACCCTTCTATATATGGGCATCCACCCATATATGGGCAGCCCCCTAGAACCCCCATGACCCTTACCACCCCTATGACCCTCGTGACCCTTAGCACTCCTATGACCCTTAACACCCCTATGACCCTTAGCATTTCTCTGACCCTCGTGATCCTTATGTCCCTTAGCACCTCTGACCCTCGTGACCCTTATGACTCTTAGCTCCTCTAAGACCCATATGACATTTAACACCCCTATGACCCTTCGCAACTGTATGACCTTCGTGACCCTTAAGACCCTTAGTACAGCTGTGACCCTCGTGGCCCTCATAATTCCTAGCCCCTCTATGACCCTTATGACTCTTAGGGCCCATATGACCCTTGAGACCCTTGAGACCCTCGTGACACTTATGACCCTTAGACTCTGTATAACCTTAATGACCATTAACATCCCTATGACCCTTGGCACGTCCATGACTCTCGTGACCATTATGTCCCTTAGCACCTCTATGACCCTCATGACCCTTATGACCCTCCGCGGATGGGGCGTCCCCTGAATTTTGAGGGTGAAATATTTCTTATTATCTAGAGAGATTATTATTATCACTTTTATTATCAATTGATAATGTGAATAAAAATTAAGTGAAAAATATTATTTTTCGGAAGATACGGGAAAATCTGCAAAATCATAAATAAGTGCAAAGTTAACGAATACTGATTCATGTAGGCAATATGAAGGCCCCTGAACAGTAGTAGCGCGATAGTTTAGTGATTAGGGCATAGGATTAGTAATCGTAGTGTCCCGGGCTCGATCCCCGACGTCAGTAAAAATGAATTTTTTTCAGCGGTAATTGCGTAAAAAATTCATTGAGAGGGGCGATTGATGGCGAAAAGAGTAGATTATCTTTTGTTTTGAATTGGTCATTGTGGTTAATTATTATGGATACCGGTGGACAGGTCATCCGTTTCGTACGCGTTTGACTTGATCAAGTTCTGATCAAAACTGGATCCGCGGTCAGGTCTGACCTGATCCGAACTTGATCAAGACCTGGCCGAAATTTAGACTCGGGTTGTTTGTTTAACCGGCAAGACCTTATGACTCAATTTTTCTGCCTATCATTCCTATTCGATTCCTTTCAGTGCCCCTTGTAAAATGAGTCTCCCGTTACAACTCGTTCGCAATTCACAAGATCTTATTTTATCACTCGGTCCGATTTTGCTTAGTTGCCCTGAGGCAATTGCGCAGGTAGGTGAAATTGTCAATTTGAAATCAGTTGAAATCATTTAAAATCGCGAAATCGCAGGCAAAATCCTATGAAATCACTTGAAATCAATTATCTCTTGAAATCACTTGAAAGCAGTAATTGTGTCACGATATTCAATAGTAACATTGAAGGGTTAAGGGGTGACCCCCTGGCCACTTGAATGTATGTGGTGGCGCAATAAACCTATAGAGGGTCTTTCGATATATGATAAAATATCTAAAAGAACGTGTATCATGTAGAATTCAACCCATTTTATCCCGTCATTTATGATAAAACCTCATTTTTTCAGTTTTTATCTTTAAAATGTCCCATATAGAACAATTTTCATCCGATTCAGACTTGTTTTTCTCAACTGTTCATCGGAGTCCATAGGATAAAATCATTAGAGCATCAGTTTTTAAAAAATTTAATTAGATCATGGGGAAATCATTTTTTCAATTTGCTCTTTCCATAAAATCTGAAATACATATACAAACTTGTCAACTATTCAAAACAACATTTTTTTAGACGTTATTAACAAGTGGGGGAAAAAAATAAAAATATTTGATTTTCTTATGGTCTAACTGGAATTAAGAAAAACAGATACCCAAATTATATTCTTTGGAATCTAACAAACATTAAAATAGAAGCGTTTAAGTCGAATACAATCTTTGGTTCATGGAGTTTTTTTATGATAAAGACTTAAAAAATGAGGTTTTATCATGAAAGACAATTCTACATGATTCATATTGTTTTAGATGTCCCATCATGTAATAGAAGTCGCTGGATAGGTCCGTTTCCCGCCACAAACTTTCAAGTTCCAGGAGCATGCCCCTTATATAAGTCAACCACATGCATGTATTGGATACGACAAAGTAGAAGTCGGGAGGATGTACCCTACGATAAAGTAATTTTTTTAGAGCGGCATTCCAGATCTCCGGCGGTGTACAGCAATGTAAGTGAGGGAGAAATAGATGGGGGGATTTGGTCTATTGCCTCGTGGATGGACCCGACCATGAAATCAGGTGGGTTTTCACGCCGACCATATGAATCTACCTGGTGGATGAGCCGTGGCTAACTGTTCCTCATATTTATCTCGACTGTCGATGACTATTCAGGCGGATTTAATTTCAACCGGGCGTCCGAATAAGTGGATGTTTGTTCTCAGACGGTTTTCGTTTGTATAATTGGTACATCAGCTATCTGAGTTGCTCACAGTGGATAACAGCTGGCCGCATTTACATTCAAACTTTCACATTCTAATTGCGCGTTGCATGACTCCATCTTTCTCCAGAACCGCTCTCTATCTGGGATATATATACATAAGAATCTGTATGGTGGAGGTCGATGCTTCAAATGTGATTATCTCGCCTTATTTGTTCCTATCTTGTTCTCTCTTTATATTTCTTATATCTCTTTGAGCTCAGAGGAAAAAATCTTAAAGGCCCATGCGAAAGGAAGGGGGTCTGAAGGCACGTACTAAAGAAATGTATTCTGGTTATATACGGGACCTTGCACCTCTGAATATGCATCCAACACATTCAAAACGGTTTATATACACTTGACTCGTGCTAATGTCGTGCTCTTTCAACCTCACAAATGACTGCACTATGCTGATGACCTTATTCTGTATTTTAAATTCCATTAAATGAAAAAGCAGACGATATTATCGATGTTATTGGGTGTATCGATTAGAAAAGTATAATTGATTGAACTGTGAAGAATGATGGATTATAATGATAATTCTAAGAAATGAACATTCAATTAATTGAATACAATGGTATAATTCAGTTTCGGTTTAAATAGACTTTTCAATGAAATGAAGAAGTAATTCGGGAAAAAGTGCAACAGAATATTTTACACTCAACGGGCTATGGGTACGGGGTTACTCATTACCCGAACACATTTAGTATTGATCGTCACTAGTATATAAATGCACTTCATGGCATTTATTCAGCATTGAAATTTCCTTCAAAGATCTCCGAGTACTAGTCGCCAAGCAGAATCCTCAAATCTGAGTTGGATTAAGCATTTGAGTAATGATTTTCACGTCAGTTGCTGGTACTTTTACAGTTACGTTATTTAATTCCATTGAGAATTGAACATAGTCCATTCCTCAATCTGGAGTACGGGGTCTGTAAGCAACATCATTCGATTTTTTGAAATAATTTCAACAGCAAAACCCTCTGGACATATAATGTTTTATTCAATTTTCGAAATTTATCTGAATGTTGAAATAAATTTTTCGATCAATTGATATGCTCAGGCCCCAATCTAATGAGTATAATTCTTTTTTGGGGAACATATTATAAAGATATAATATTTCAAATCAAATCAAAGGAGGTCAATTTGCAGAAATATATGAAAAATACTACAGGAGGATTATTCAGCAAAGTTGAGAAGCGTTAATTCATTACTTGTAACCATTAATTAATCAACAATCGCTACGAAAAAAATTATTACCATTATTTCTTTCCGTTGATTATTCTTCATGAACTGTTATCGCAGATCAGTAATTGAAATACAATGGAATTACACATTTTTCAATTCTCCCCTACTGGTAGTTTTAATCCGGAGCGCTTGTTATCTTTCACTAATTTTTTCAAAATAAGCGCAGAATTATTTTCATATCATAAGGAAGTTATTCTTTTCAATTCAACTCATTTGTTTTTTCACAAGATAGAATATCCTTTCAATTGTTAATTGAGAGAAAACAAACAGTTCTACTCCATATTCATTGTTTTTACCGACTATTGCTCATTTATTCAGATTTTAGACTTAGTCTGTTCCTCCCATTCAATTTTTTCCTTGATTTTCTATGGGGATTGTATTTATTGGTAAGATGGATTAATTTCCCTTCAGAAACAACCGAACAAAATGTTCGGATGTAAAAATTTTGTAAAAATGTTGACTTGATAGATATTTTTATAAGAACATTTGTTTTTGTTTTTTATTTTGAAAATATCACTAATGTTGTTAAAATAATAACAAAAGTGTCTTCCTGTTCCTGGCATCTCACCGTAACCTAATTCAGACCACTGTCCCCACGAAACTGAAAACGGTCATCACTCGAAGAAAAATACATATTTTGTTCTAAAAAATAATTATCCACGGACATTTGATTTGTTCTCATACAATTCTCTTGGATTTCAAACATAGACCATAACCTCACAGACTGTTTTCATCTCCGAGGTCCGGGTATATATATGTGACGAGAAGAAATACGAATTTTCGATAAAAGAAAAAAAATAGAACACTGAATTAATTTTTCGTTTTACTCTAATAAGTAATTTGAAGTGAGAATAAAACGTGTCCCATGATTCTCCAGAACATCACAACCGACGTTTAAATACACTGGTGGCAACATTTCGACGTTGGATGTGAGACTCAGTTGGACAGGCGCTGCCAATGTTGTAACTTGATTCTCCGACTTTATAATGTGAATCCCGAGAATGTGAATATCAGCCCGTTGCTAGGCGTGTATCTTTTTTACTGTTAACTCAAAAAGTACAATAATTACACCGTTGAAAAGCTCATAGGCGTTTTATATAATGTAACTAAGGACAATTCTCCGATTTGTTGTTCTGTTTTTACTATAATGAATGTCGATCATTTAGAGGTAGTGGAGGGGGAAGTTTTGTTGTGTATAGATACGCGGTGCGCTTGGCCAGATGTTTTGTATAGTCGGCGTCAACACTTTTCTAGGACAGTACACTGCCGCGTATCTCGATGAGCCTGTCTAAATCTTGAGTCACGGAGTCTCGCCAACCTAAAGTCTCATACAAACTTGTCGTCATCGTCAGTCTGGATAATTTTTATACCTGAGTACGTTTGATTTTCTTTTTCAACTAAAGAACATTGTAGATAAGAATATGTAATGATGAGAGTGGTATTCACCTGTTAATGAACAGAAGAAAAATTAATTCGAAAAAACATTAACGCATTCCAGATTACACAAAAAATTCCATGTATGTCAATTGTACAGTTGAATGTGGACCATTTCACCAATTATCGTAGGCAAATCCGACGTCTAAGCTTTCGTCAATTTTATTTTGGTTTCTTTCGGAGACTGATATATAAAAAAATTGAAAACTTGAAAACTAAAACCCTCAACGAAAAAGTTGCGAACTGATTGATTCAAAATGGGAAAATAAAAAACGATTGCTCAAAGTCAGTTAGACCTGGGGAAACTGAGGAAGTCAGGAGAACCAAACAGTGTATGGCCCATTTACGGGTCCATATGGCTCGTATATGGGCCATATGGACCATATAGTTATAAATGGATACAATAGGCGGTACCGCCCAACTAAAGAATAAAGATATTTTGTGCACCCAAAGCCCTAGCCGTGAATAAAACAGTCTATTATATTATTTATTATATATTTTCTATATATAAATCTTCGATTACCCATAGAATTCACTAAATTATCGAGAAACTAAGACTGAATCCGATCAAAGGTGGATAATATCGCTCACTATTACGGATAGTTGAATAGCATTCGACAATTATTACATATAAGAATTGTGGGGTGTAAAATAACTGGATTCAATAAATAATATCGAATTTTCAAGCAGAAAGTATGCTTTCTCTCGGAGAAAATTTTCGATGTTTGGTCTAGAATTTTACAGCGCAAGGAGCTGTAAAGGTGAAAGAATGATTTTTTCAATTAAAAATATTCAAGTGTTGCTTTTTTGTAGTAAATACTTTCTGGCATTAGATTTTCGAAATTAAAAGGACAAAGTGTAAAAAATGTTTGTGGTAACGACCATAAGTGTATGAGCGGTATTACCCGCTAGTCAGTACAAGGCACCGCTTCCCCTAAGAGGAGGAACAGAAGAGCAAAGTCGGGGCGATACCAGATACACTGTTGGAAAGTTTTTGAAAGTTAAGCAATAGTTGCTCTTGAATTCTCAATGTTGTAAAGTTGAATTCAATTTAAGATCAAATGGTTCATGAAATCTCTCATGCAGGTTGGAAGTTCAGGATAATTGGGTTATTCCGATTAGATTATCCCTGATATTTCAATATAGAATTTTCAAATTCATTGTGGAAATTGAACTTGACATCGAACTGAATTTTCAGTGAATTGAAAATTCCAGGAAATTGTTGTTTCAATGTTCAAATTATTTAATAACTTTCATTATCATGTGTACCTAAAAATTGCAATACTATTGAATACTCCAGAATTCAACTGATTTTTCAATAACAAAATACATGAAAATTTCACGTGAATGAGTGATTGTTAAAAATTATAACATTTTTTACTTGAAATTTCAGGAATAATCTTCTAAGAGTGGATGCAGCTCTGCCCCCCCCCCCCCTCCGAAATCCACACATGGGTTAGAATTACCTGTTTTTATCCCGTCCCGAGTACGAATTTCCGATGCTATTGAATCAGCCAAGCGTGACACCTTTCAAAATATTCTAATTGTAACTTGCTTCAGAATAATCATGAACTTCTTATAATTAAAAAAATTGCCAAGATTATTATAAACAATGTTTTTAAGCACACGCTACATCGTCTGGGAATGTGTTATGACGAAAAGATATGCCAGACAAAGGACTACAGGAAAATTGAAGACATATACATATCCCGCAGAGCCGATTCTTGGATAATGACTCCCTCAAATGCGAGTCGCCGAGGATGAAATTAGGGTTATTTACTGGGCATCTTCGAAGTGCCCTCTCTCACTTTTACACGGATCCTCCGCAATTCTTCTTCTCTTCTCATCTATGTATATCTATACGCTAAGGCTATCGCAGGTATGATGTCTATTTCTCCTTCTATTTTGTTTTGGACTTTTGTTCAATCGTCAAAATGGTATTTTTTCTCCAATTTTTTGGCAAGGACATTAAATTAGGATATAAGGCTTTCACCGAACTTTTGGGCTCTTTCGCGTCCAGTGAGGAGATAATTGATTTCAATCACCCCGCAAGTAAATATGGTTCCTTCTTATTTGAAGATCAGTCATGAGTCAGGGAATAGATCATCAACCTTTCATACACGGCGACTTTCATAACCGAAGTGTCCTTGCGCTCAGAGTACGTGGCAATAGCGTATTATGGGTCTGTACAGCATACGGACGCGGTCCGGAGGAATAGGCAGATGAGTCTAATATTAGACAGCTGTAGAATTGAAGCCACTTTGCTCCATATTTCTTTAGCCCATTGAGGCAGCAAGATTACGAAACGTATCGGTGTGAACATGGAGGGGGAGCAGCCAACTAGCGCGCGCAATACAACTGTGTGCGGCTGTGGCCGAGGGTTGGTGCATCGGTGAATTCGCCACCCCGCTGGGTGCCAGGCCCATATCAACTATGAAAGTGTGCAACAGTTTTGTGAGTGGGATGCAAAGTAGCTCTTTGCAAAGATTTCTGCTTCAGCAAAGTCCATGGTTGTAGGGATGCAAATACCGAGGAGTCGGGACAATGAATGTAATGATTTATTTTAAAAACGTTTATTGTCTCGTTATTGTATTCGATGAGTTTTTTGGAGAAAATTGAATGCACCAAAAAAACGACCTATTTGATTCAAATATAAGCCTTTATTTGAGAATATTTATCTGTTCCCAAAAAAAACATTCAAATTGAGTAAATCTGTTTAATCATTTCAAGTAAAAAAATGAATTATTTTCCATAAATAATAAATCTGTTTCAAATCAATTCCTTATTACATTTGAATAAATTATTTATTTGAAACGGAAAAACAAAATTATTTGTCCTTGAAAAAAAAAATTATTATCTATTATTTATATTTTTTTGGAAATGTTTATTTCAAATATTATCCTCAGGAAGTGCCCGTTCAAATAAAAATCATTTGATGCAAATAGATTGTTTTTCAAAATGTGCATGTAATAAAAAAAATATAAAATGAGTTGTTCCCACTTTTCTCAACCTATACAACCAAAAAAGAAAAGTACTGATTCAAGTCGACGTCGGTTTGATTCTAGCCGATTTTCGGCTTGATTCAGACCGAGTGACTCGGACTAGGCCAATTCGAATTCCGGGTCTGATATAAGTCGAAAAGTCGTTTATTTCAAGTAGAAACGGGTCCAGTTAACATCGGTTTGAATCAAGGCGAAAAATCAGTTGGAATCACACAGAAAAATCGGCTTGAATCAAACCGAAAAATGGAGTGATTCACGCTGAAATTTTGCCTGTTTCAGGTTGTAGATAGCGACTTGATTCTAGTCGATTTTTCGGTCTGGTTCAGACCGATTTTTCGGTTTGTTCACACGGAGAAAAAAAGTGGATTAGCTTTAGAAAAAAAATTCGAAATTTTAGAACCGGTGGTTTCTAACCTTTAGGTTTCTAAAATCTAGATACTTTTTTTTTAATTTTAGAAAAAAATGGTTTAAAATTAATTATCAAAATTCGGATTAATTTTAAACTAAAATATACTTAATTTTGGAAAAAATATTTTCTAAAATGTAGAATTTTTTTTCAATTTTTGAAGGTGAATTTTGCAAATTGGGGGTACTGATATCCGGCGGGAGGGCTTGTAAAGAGGGGGGTTTTGCAGGGATGTTTTATGAAAGAGTGGGTTTTTGTTGGGGTTTTGCAAAAATATCTAACAGACAAAGGGAGAGCGATTTTTTAATGAAAAAGTGGGGGGGGAGGGTTCTCGTTTTTTTCATTTTGGAAAATTTTAAAAATTTCAAAAATTTCACAATCCCAAGAATTTTAAAAATTTCAAAAATTTTAGGAATTTTGAAAATTTGTAACTTGCACAAGCTGAAAAAAAAATTCAGAACCCACCCCTTGTTTTTCAGTAAAAATTCGCTATTTCCCTTAGTTTCGGCGATATTTTTGGAAAACTCGCCGACTCAATTTTTTTAGTAGTGAATTCTCAATGCCCCCCCCCCCAAATTTTCGTAAGGATTTGCTATCTCTCTTAGTTCCGGACATATTTTTGAGAAACTCGCTGACTCCATTTTTTTGGTTGTGAATTCTCAATGTACCCCCCCCCCCAAAAAAAAACCCGCCCGCCCAATTTTCGTAAAAATTCGCCATCTTAGTTTCGGAGATATTTTGGAAAAACTCACCGACTCAATTTTCTTGGTTGTAAATTATCAATTCACAATCCTCCCTCCTCCCCCCTCTTTGCAAAATCCCCTCTCCACACATCTAAAATTTTCGATATTTGAGGACCCCTCCTCTATGGATGGAGCACTTACGCTCTTTAAATACCTCGACGGCAATTTTTTAGTTCAATTTGAAAATTTTCTAAAATTGGGAAAAATTCAGCATTGGTTTTAGAAAATATTAGTTCGTGAAAACAATCCCCGAATTGGTTAATTTTTATGATCCCACCACGGACAAAGTTTAAGAACAGGAGTTTCTGAAATCTAGAAACTAGATTCTACAGCTTATCCCCTTTTTTTCTCCGTGTGAATTTTTCTTAATTTTAGAAAATTTTCAGATTAAATACATATTCAGGCTATACATGGAGAATTCAATACAACCCTCCTCACCACCACCCCTCCGCACTCCAATTTTCCAGTAAAAATTCGTCATCTTCGTTAGTTTTGGAGATATGGAAAATTCACATCAAATTCAATTAAAAAATCGGCTTTTTTTTTATAGGGGGGGAGGAGAAATTTACATCAAGAATTCAGTACACCTGCCCCTTCCCGTAGTCAACTTAGCTCGTTCACCNGGGGGGGGGGGGGGGGGGGTTGTATATCAAGAATTCAGTACGCCCCCCCCCCCTATGTATGATGCTTCCCAAGGGGACCTAATCGACAATGTACATCCAGAATTTAGAGACAAATCGGGTTGCATCAAACCAAAAAATCGGCTTGAATCATACCGAAGAATCGGCTTGAATCAGACCGAAAAATCGGTTTTAATCAAACCAAAAAATCGGTCTGAATCAAACCGAAAAATCGGCTTAAATAAAACCGACAAATCGGTTTGACTCAAATCGAAAAATCGACCTGAATCAAACCGAAGTCGGTCTGAATCAGGTCGAAAAATCGACTTGAATCAGACCGATATTCTGGTTTGCACCTGTCCGAGTCCGACTTGATTCATGTCGTCAATTCAACATGAAACAAGTCGATTCCCGACATGATTCAATCCGACTTGATTCGAACCAATTTTTCGGTCTGAATCAGACCGACTTTTTTTTGGGTGTGTAATCATAAAAGCCCATAATTTTTTAACGGTGTCTCAACGTACGTGCCTTAGCGCGCCATCCCCACTCCCGCTGCACCGTGCATAGCTGTAGAGTGGGGACGGACGATGGTGCCTCAATGGGTTAAAGGTTTGTTGCACACTGAAAAAAAAATTGGGTATTCAATACATCATGAGGAAACCGCTGTTTACGATTTTCTATTTTGTACTCAGTTTTAGAGGCTACAGAAGAGTTGTTTTGAATAGTTGGGATGTTTACATACAGATTTTCTTTAGATTAACTACCTCCTGTGTACCGTAGAAATCTTCAATCACTCCAAATACCTTTTTTGTATGCTATGAAAAATCGAGCAAAAAAAGAGAATAAAATAAATTATTTTTTCATTATCTATTGTGACAGACAAGTCGAAAGAAACTGCTCAAGAGACGGGACGAGAGATCGCCTTTCTTGGTTTAACGGAACGTAAGACGAAACGAGAGACTGGAGACAAAAGCCACACGGAGAGAAAACAATCGAATATAATCTTGCGATCACAAGACTTTCCTCAACGATTCCGACGAAAGGTGCCCCTCAGGTGAAAAAATCGGAAGAAATCTCATTTGACATTCATATCGATTATATAGTCTGTTCAGAGAATATCTCGCGTTCAATCGGGAAAATCTCGAAAATTTTCTGAACTCTCTTTAATCAATTACAGTAGACTCCTGCTGGAGTAATATTCAAATGAATGTGGGGGATGCGAATTAGGAGAGCGTGACTGTATCCCCCCCACTGATCTCTATATAATATAATATATATGGATCAGTGATCCCCACGTCGTTCCGATATCCATTAAAAAAATACAGAATCGAGGGAAATGGGACGAGAACTATAAAGTTTGCTACATTGGAATTTATAATATTGAGTAATAAAAATGATTCGTATCATACCACAACTTAATTGTTTATAATATGACCACTAATGAGAAAAACCATGGCAAAACGACTAAATATGTAGTAAGGCTTAATATATGTGTAAAATAATAACAACAAATATTTGTGTTTTATTTAGTTACTTCATTTCATTATTTCATTCCCCACTGTAATGTATACGGAGAAAAGTGAATGGTAGGGGTTACTTTTATATGGTAGAGGTTACCATAAATTATGGTAAAAGGGTTTCTAAGTCAATCTCAATAGTAATTTTTACTATGTTCAACAGTAAAGCGTACTATGTTGTATAGTAATCAATACCATTCGAACATGGTAGGCATTACTATACAATATAGCAACGACAATCATTATTATAAGAGAGATTACCATGTGGATCAGTACTATTTATACATGGTAATCTCTCCTTTTCTCGATATCGTAGAAAATACTAAAAATATGGTAACGAGTACCATATTTATGGTAAAGGGTACCATGGATGTGGAAAGTGTTCCTATAGTGTATGGTTACAGTTGCTAATTCTCTATTAATCCGTCTGAAAAATGAGCGCGATCAAAGGTTCGATAGTACACAGAGCTCAGTGAACAATTGAGAGTCAATTAAAACAGTCATGGATCTCAGCATCTCAGAAGATTCAATTGGCACCGAAGTAAGTACTCTCTTTTTATCACTGTTAGATAAATTTGAATGATTAAAAAAAGAAAATTGCAATATTTCAGTCATTATTGATCGAAATTTATGATGATTATATTATTTTTGAAATACAAAAGCATTTTTTCTTCCTAAAAAATTGATGATTAACGTCATCGTCAATCATTTGATCCGCAATTTTTTAATCATTGAATGATCCGATATAACTTGTTAATTTTAAATGAAAATTGAAAAAGAAATAACAAGGAATTGCGATTTTCTTCATCTACATCGAAAAAAAAAAAATCTTGACTTTAAACATTCTCATTTGAAGATCATTATCTTTTATATTCGTGACATTTTATGACTTTTTCACGTTTTACCATATAATATAGGTCATGTTACCATAGTGCATGGTAATCTCTCCTATAAACTATGGTAAACTTTACCAAACGACTATGGGTCTCTTTACCATAATTAATAGTACACTCCACCCTGTAACATGGTAAAGGGTACTATTCACTATAGTAATTTCTCCTATGTTCATAGGCTTCATTACCATCTGGAGACTTACCATGGACCATAGTATGTAATACCATACCCGATAGGAATCATTACCACAGCATAGTAATGCTTCCTAAATTTTAGTAATACGTACAAGTCGTAAATTTAACATGGGACTCTTTAGCATAGCTCTTTTCTCCGTGTATATATCACTGTTGCACTGGTGCACAATCCATGAAACAACACTGATATCGGTGAGAGGACTCAATTCGTATTCCTTCTCAAAATCTTCAAAACGACTCGTCTCGTTTTTTAATGAGACAAATGAGTTCAGTGTTTTTTTCTATATAACATCGTTTAACAATAGTTATTTTCATCACAAGGTCCACAAAGTATTTTCTGACAAATGTGGCTTTGTAGGCGGAGCCGAAGGCGAGGCCTATAATCACATTCGTCAGAAAATACTTTTGGACCGGGTGATGAATGCAATTTTTCGTCAGAAGGCCCGTAAACCGCGATCAAACCGAGCGAAGCGAGGTTAGAATCGCGGTTTACCGGGTCTTCTCACGAAAAGGAACATTCGTAAGAAAATGATTTATCAAAAAAAACCTCGAATTGTCTTTATGTGAAATATTCTAGTTTTTCATGGGAATGAAAAAATTTCTTGTCTACTACAGAGATTTCGTCTTATAATTATGTTTTTTTGAAAATAACTAGTTTTTGTCCAAAAATTGTAGATTATGTTATAAGGGCGATAGGCCGAGGTTTGTGAGTCGTGTGAAGTTTGCAACACGATGTGTCGGTTAGTAGAGACGAGGCTCGCTGAAGGCTAACTGCAGTTAGCGCTTCTAGGAGCGTTAAAACGCAACTTGAAGTCAGCTGTTTCTTTATCAAATTCATTGTTGCTAATCGCCATCTATCGGCCGCAAAACAGGATGATAGGTGACAGCAGGTTTGGGCATATCTCGCAGATGGAAGTTTATGACGTGACATTGTCAAATACCGGTAATTTACCTCTGGGGCGTCAAAAATGTCAAAAGTGTCAGAAAGCTCATTACAAGGAAGCTAAGCTAAAAAGTCACAAGGGTCAAAAGTAAGAGGCACATCGGCCGGAAATCGTTAAGATCAAACGATCACGAGGGTTATCCTCGCGAAGGTTAAACATCGCAAGGGTTATGCCTTCTTAGGGTCAAACGTCGCAAGGGTCAAACAACGGAAGCAATCCTTTAATCTGGAGGGTGAAACTAATAAGAGGGTCAACGGGGGACGCCAGGCGGTACAATTACAAGGTTCCAACGGTCATAAAGTTTAAACAAAAAAAGCAAGTAGGTTCACAAGGGTCAAACAGGTTACTAGGTCACGGCCTCACGGCCTAGTTATCCTGATTGACCCTTATGATTTACCTACTTTGTGATTGTATCTTGATCCTTTGTGATTTTCCTGCTTGTCTGCGTCTTAATTTTAACTCTTGTGATTTTTCAACTTACCTCTCCTGCAGGCAGAACAATGACAAGGGTGGAATGATCATATGAATTAAGAAAAAATAATCTGAAACTATTCCGTTTGGTCTTTGTTGTTGCTTATGGTCATTTGACGCTCGCAAGTTATGATTGTGACGTTTGACCCTCGCAAGTTATGATTGTCACGTTTGACCCTTGCGAGGTATGACCTTTGCGACGATTGACCCTCGCGAGGCATAACCTCAGTGGGTATGATTTTTTCGAATTTTGACCCTTGTAACTCTGACAGGCGGTATTCTCGGTAAAAATCTCCCGGTTCCCCAAGGTGCTAATAGATGGCGCCACATAGGTTTTTGACAGGTCAAAAAGCCGACAACTCGCCCGGGTAATTTACCTACTTTATGACCGGTCAAAAACCATGTAATTTACCTAAGGTAATTTACTTGCCCAACCCTAGGTGACAGTTAGCGGGACTCAGTGATGAATTTTTTTTTTCTTTTTCCAAATTGGCCCCAATATCGCAGCGCAGTTTCAAGCTATGAAATCGCCCTGAGGCGCCGTCGGTAAGTTCGTTGCCTCACATGCGAAAGGTTCCGAGTTCAAATCTCGGCCGGGTAGAATGGTGCGATCTAACCATTTAAAGTCTTGATCATCATCGCAGTATACTCTAATAACCGGGTCGAAGCGATGTAAAATAACGATAAAAAAAAGAAATCGCCTTTTGACATACTCAAAGAACATGAAAAAACCCTTGAAAATGAGACACCATGCCTAGCATTACCTTCAATTTGTTGGAACTTATGTGAGAAAATTTGTTTTCTTAATCGATAACTACTCAAAAACGTAATTTTTGAAAAATATGAAATTTTACCGAAAAGTGTTAATAAAATTACAAGATTTTTTGTTAATTTTTGCTCAATTCTGTTAATTTTTTTAGTGAAACAAGTATTAAAAATGACCGATAATCGTTTTTGGTCATGGAATAATTCCGCAAATCAATCAATATTCAATTAAATTTTCGATTACCAACAAATGGATGCTTTTTGAACAATACATTTCCATTGTATGATTAGAGAAATAATAATTCTTCACTCAAAAAAACATTCTAAACATGATTAATAGAAGATATAATGAACCTAACCTGCACCATTTGCTAATGTTTCATTGAAAATTCACATTTGGGGGATAATTGCATGAATAATAGCGATTTAAAAAAAATTAATAACCGCCGAACTACGGGAAATGACAAACTAATTGACGTTGAAATTGTCATTTTATTCGCATTTTTTGGTGCAAATTTCAGATTTTTTAAACATTTGGTTTTTGAGTAATGAACAATTGAAAAAAAAATGTTTTCTCATATAAAATCTTGTCAAACTGAAGATAATACTACGCACGATGTCTCACTTTGAAGAGATTTTCATGTGTTTTGAGTGCGGGCGATTTAATAGCTTCAAAATCCGCTAAGATATTGGGGCCAATTTGAACGAAGAATTTATTTTGGACATGGAGTAGCAGTGTTCAAAAAATCATAACTCCCACAATTATCAATATTCTTTCATTTTTTTGTCCACTTTTGTCTAATCGCCATCTTTTTAGAAAACAATTGAAACGAAAATCCAGAGCATCGACTTTTTTGGGCTACTGATTTGGTGTGGATCTGCTCATATTGATCATAACTTGTTTTTTCGCCTCCAGCGTGAAGCGAAGGTGTCTGATCAGATCAATTTCTCATCTTGTTGGGGCTGGCCATTCTCCGTAGTGGGTTCAGAGAAGTATAGCAAAGAAAATTATTGTTAATTCAGGAATGAAAAATGTTTGAGGGATAAAATATTTCTCAATGGTCAAACAATCACAAAGGTCCAACAATCATAATGATTCACCAAAAGAGGTAAACAGGATAATCACAAGAGTCGATTGGTCATAAATCGAGTGAAATAACTGAGAGTCTCTCTAGTTTTACCTCACGAGGGTCAAACTTCATCATGGTCATACTTTTTGGGGATAAATCGTTGCACGCATCATACCTCGCCAGAATTATACCTCACACGTGACTTAGTAAATATTTGATCAAAATTCTGCGACATTGAACCAAAGGATCTATGACTATAACATTGAATGTCGCGCGTCAACTCACGCCGCGATGGTTTTACGGCACGAAATTTCTACCCGTGTAGAAATCTCGCTCGTGTGTCTCTCCGCTCAATCCCCGCTCGCTATACAGTCAAGCCGAGGCTCAACGATCGGTTCGAGCGCGTGAGCGGAGGTTCAGCCGCATCCCCGCTTGAATGTCTATATGGGTACTAGGATGAGTCAAAGGTCGTCAGTGTTATATGTACCTCGCGGGTCAAACGTCGCATGGATAATAACTTGCAAAGGTGAAACGGTCACAAAGGGCAAACGAGGTAGGCAGGACAATCTCAACGCTCGAACGACCACAAAGGTCAACAAGAGAAGGGCAGGCAGGATAATTACAAAGGTCGACCGATCACAAATTGAGCGAAATCATCAGAACGTATTCCTGCTCAACCTTTGTGATCGTTTGACTCTTGTGATTCTCCTGCACGCTTACCACCTCCATTTGAACCTGATAATTGTTCTGCCTGCCTGGTGTGGTTGACGCTTGTATAGTTGTTCAATTCGTGAGATTACCCGACCTCTGTTTTTGACTGTTTTAATCGTTTGACCCTTGCGAGTTATAATACTTACGACGTTCCACTCTCACGAGTGAAAATTCATATGACGTTTGACCCTCGCAAGGTAGGATCCTTATAATCGATAATCCTTATAACGTTTGACCCTCACATTTCAATCCTTGCTCGTCAATTGTACTTATATTTACAATAGAGGATATAACCATATCCTCTATTATTCTTAAAAACCGAGCAATCTCAATAGAGATTGTTTGGCTCTTAAGATTTTTTATCCTTCTCATTACTCAACCCGTCTTTTTTGTGTGAACTCTCTCTTTCTCTGTCTCTTTTGTATGAGCTCTTTTTGTCTTCGTGCAGAGAGCTAGTCAACAGAGCGTCGAATTTACGATATCTAACATGTAATCCATAAGTTTTCATAATTAATTGAATTTATAACGAGTTCTATGATCACATCTATGATATCACTATGCATAAAGAAAATTAGAAAATTTCAGCTGTCGACATCGTATAGAAGGCTGTTTTGAAAAAATATATTAAAAAATCAAAGCGGATTCTCACGTCGTTTTATGAAAAACTGAATATTTCTATCGCAAATATGTATTAAAAACTAACAAAATTATTTCTGCGGAAACAGTGAATCTCTTCAAAAAATAAAAATCGACAAAATTGATGGAATGAGCGTGATGAAATTAGAAAAAAATTGACAAAAAAATTTAGATTTTTTTGATTATGCGAATTGGGCCTCCGGCTCTGTTGGGGCTCCATCCGCTTGTGTCATCTTGTCTATCGCTCGGCTGCAGGTGTCCCACGACAAAAAATCATTACTCCACTCATATTAAAATTCGCTCTTCTTCACACTTGTAAAGTAATATACTATTTTTTCATTCATAGTGTCAAACACATGGAGAACATTGGTGACAATTCATAAATTTTTTAGAACTTGTAGGTATCGAGACATTAAATAAACAAAATAAGTCTTATACATGGGCTCTTATGGAATTATAATTTAATTGAACATTTCACCGCCCTAAGGCAAAATCAAACAAGAAATTGAAAAAATTGAGAGATAGGGAGAATGATGTGCTAAATGTGAAGACGGCGATAACCATTGGGGTACCGGAGTAAGTAACTGAGATATTCCAACCTCTCGCATTCCCTTAATCCCATATTTTCTCGAGGTTCGTCATATTTAGAATTTAGATATCATATAGCACAGAGCATTTTCCATATTCATTTTCTCGATATCTAGTTCCGGTTATTGGTTTGAAATTTCGAGGGATAGATTAATATATTTTTCTCTACTATTGAGAGGAAAGTTTTTTAATATTTTTTATAAATCGCGATTGACACCCTCAATAACGCTCCCATACCGTTAAAATTTGCTCCCTTAACGGAATTATTTTTCTGTGAAGAAAGGAAAATTGACACGACATAGTCTCCTATCTTCCATATTTTACAAAATTTTCTCCTGATGTGCTGAACCTCAAGAATTTCCCTAAGCACACCTAAAAATGATTTGTAGTTTTTTTCATTAAATCGGAGAAAATAGTATTAATTCAATTATCAACAAGCGTGTAATGAGATTTTTCTTCAAATTATTAATAATTCCTGAAAGAAATCCGTTGGCGCAAGTACGCGCGGGGAGAGTATTACAACGGACTAATCTCATGCGCATCCTGTCTGCTGCGGCAGAGAGCGGCCTGCATGGTTGCCTCTAGGCCAGGCCCGCGTGCACGGAAGGAAGGGGCCCCCAGGTAAGGTCATGCACCTCGCTGACCTCGGACCACCGACACTCGACTCCCCTCCCTCCACTCTCTCCGCTCCTTATCGCCATTCGCCATCTAATGTAGCGCTTGCCCTCTCAACCGCTTCTTCTCTGCACTTCTTCGTTCGTCCTCTCAACTTTTCTCTTCCTTCTTCTTTCCATGCATCTCGTGTGTTCATATGTGTACGTTAATATCGAGGAATCCTTGGTAGATTCTTCGCAGGGGCACTTCCATGCGCCAAAAAAAGGAGAGAGACTTGACTTGTACGCGGGCGCGCACAAACACCTCAAGTCGAGAAAGCCTGCGCCTGCCCGCCCACCGAATTCATGCGCAGTGCTAGGAAGCTTATAAACTTTCAATGGTTTTTATTCATTTACTCATTGGGTAATGATTCGATTTTTTTTTATTCATTTCTGTTTTATTTACGTATCCACTTTTAATCCTAAAAAAAAACAAGTTTTAATCTCTGACATAATAATCCTTTCAGCGCAGTTTTATGTCTCCGTATCACTTCAAAACTCTTCCACGCTAATGATTCATTCATAAATTTTCTAGAACGCTGAATTGATTGTAACATCTACGAAATGTTCAATACAGAGATAATGTGGAGTATATGGGGTATTCCATGTGAACTCACCCAGGTCAAAACCCTCACCATCGCCAATCATATTTCCGATTTTTCCTGTGGTTGTATATGGAAAAATATGACTTCTCAAATTTTTTCAGATTTTTTGAGGCATCCTGTGGGCAGCTATGTTTTTTTGCAAGTTTTATCTTCAAATGCCTGTAACTTCCATAAAAATCAACCGATTTGGTTTTTTTTTTACGAAATGTGCATCTCCGAACACACTTTCCATATAAAAATATACCAATTTTTTTCAATTCGTTCTTCCATCGATTTTCACAGAAAAACCTCAAAAAATTTCAAAAAACGAGTCGTTTTCAAAGTTGGACCCTTTTTATATTTTTCAAAAAATTTCCGTGAATATATTGGACCAAAATAAAATTTTTCACCAAAGGCCAAAGTGGGATCTCTATTAGGACACACCACTCGGAAAGATTTGTTGTTAACGAATTTTCAAAAAATAATCAAATTGTTCCAGATTCGAATATAATGCAGTGATTCTTCAAGCGGTAAATTCAAATAATGCTTCTGCGTTCAAATTCGAAAAGAATTTTGAAAATTTTGACATTTTTGATCCCAGATTCATCTATTTAAATTGGAAATGATGGCCACGAAATGGGAAGCCCACTTTGGCCTTTGGTGAAAAATTTTGTTTTGGTCCAATATATTCACTGAAATTTTTTGAAAAATATAAAAAGGGTCCAACTTTGGAAACGGCTCGGTTTTTGAAGTTTTTTGAGTTATTTCTGAGGAAATCGATGGAAGAACGAGTTGAAAAAAATTAGCATATTTTTATATGGAAAGTGTGTTCGAAGACGCACATTTTGTAAAAAAAAAACTCAAATCGGTTGATTTTTACGGAAGTTACAGGCATTTGAAGATAAAACTTGCAAAAAAACATGGCTGTCCACAGGATGCCTCAAAAAATCTGAAAAAATTTGAGAAGTCATATTTTTCCATATACAACTACAGGAAAAATCGGCAATATGATTGACGATGGTGAGGGTTTTAACCTGGGTGAGTTCACATGGAATACCCAATATGTATATATGCTCATATGCGATACAACAAAAGATACGAACAACACGTATAATTGCCCTGAATAATTCCATAATTTTTGACTAGTCATTTTTCGATCGTTTTTTATAATTTCAAACGTTTATACGTGTTGTGACTTGTCTTATGTAGTCCGGCCGCAGACATTAATCTGCAACAGCGATGTGTCATCGGATTTCGTCTCATATCTCTGATTATTTCCCTCATCGGAATTTCGGCCAATGAGAGGACAGTACTTGATCTCACGTGATACAACTTACAAAGTTGTAAATCGATATGCATTGTCTATACTATTTAGAATTCAAATCCATCAACTGCAGTTACAAAGCGTCAAAATACAGTCACAAATGTAGAAAAGTATTCCAGCGCAAAAATCAATGACCATAAAGGATTCGATATCTTCAGTGAATCAACTGAGGCACTTGAGCAATCACTCGATTAATTGATAAATCACGGCATATTCATTGATGATATCTCAGGTTCATAGATAGAAAGAACTACGATAATATTTTTAGAATAGCGTGACAGCTGGATGGTTGGAATGTTCACAGAGAAAAAAACATTTAGTGCTTGAGGATATGCGGCATTTAAAATTTAGGGAGCGAAACATTCTGAAAATAATTTTGCCAGTAATTGTCAGCGGATATAATCATAAGTTTCGGAAATATTCCTCCCAAAATTTGGTGATTGAATTTCTATAACTCAGGGTAATTCTAATAAGTATCAGAAAGCCGTGAAAATTAGGGAAAGAAAGATCTGAAAATGGGGAGATTCCTAAAAATTAAGAATCAATTCCTAACAATTACGGATACATTCCTAAACATAGAAATGCACTTCTTCCCTGTGCTGGATAAAAAAAAAAAACTACAGGTTCAAATTCAACTAAGGCAGGTATTTTTTTCGTCTTCATTCAACTTTTCATGCTGCACGGAGAAAAGTCGAAAAATTTTTGTGAGGAAATTCCGAAATAAATTCTAGTGCTACACTAGAATCGAGGGGTAATGTGCCAACAAGAAAATTTACCAGAAAATTTACCATTCTCAAATGCAAAATGAGGCAAATGAACAATTAGTCGATAGACAACCAATTTTTCCCCGCTCAAAATTTTCGTTTTTGCTTCCGAATGGAAGCTTTGTAATCATGATTTTTTCCGATTTCCTAATTTTCGGTGGAAATGCTTAGAAATGTCATGAAACGTGAAGAAATGATGTTTTTAAAAAATGTCTGTATGTGTGTAGGGATATGTGTGCACATTCATGTGTGGTTGTCCAGAACTGTTTCTATAAGTCAAGAACGATGAAAGCAAAGACGCTGAAATTCTGGCTACTAATTGGTACTACTGATAGTCAAAATTGTGCTAAATTTCAGCTCGATCGGTTGAGCGGTTCCTGAGATATAGCGATTCCTCAAAAATCGTTTTTTGCCGATATCTCCTTAACCATGCGACGGATTCCAAGTTTGTTTTTCAAAATAATCTTCATTAAGATAGCTATTCAATTGGATCGAAAAAAGACCATTTCACCCCGAACAATGTAGTTTTATCCTCGTTTTTTCGTTTTTTTCCCTGAAATTGCTTGCATGCATGATAACTTAAAGAATAATTGAGATAGAAACTTGAAACTTGGAATGATTTTAGGTCTTACGATAACAAAGTTTGGGATTGTAGATGAATGGAGTAGGACCATTAGTTTCGGAGATATTCAACTTTGTATGTGAAACTCTTTTGCTCAATATCTCAAAAACTACTCGTCCGATTTAATTTCTTTTTTTTTCAAAATGTCTGTCGTGATATCATCTATCTAGATCTAATAAAATATGTGTACCATCCTACTGAAAAATTTAGAGTTATTTACGTTTTTTAATTTTTTTGGTTGGAATTCACTTTTGCGCATTATGACATGGGTAAACCTCAGGGAAACCTTTTGAAACTTTGGCGTGTAGTTAGGATTATCAGTCACGAAAATGATAGAAATTTCTAAGAAAGTCAAGAAGTGTTCAGGAAAATTGAGGGAATTGATGGTAATCCTTATGTGTTCATTTTTTAAAAAGATAGATTGATATCCATTTGGAAGCCTACTACCAATAAAATTGGTAGAAATAAAAATAGGAGAAGAAAATACGTAGCAATAATATGTAATCTGTAAAATGGTTACTGTCGCACTGCTTTTTTTTTAATTATAGAAGGGACCGGGCAAAATGGACCGCGGGGTAAAATGAGAACCCGGGACAAAATATCCCGACTAGAATTTATGTACGGCATGCCGGATCTAGACTCCACCCAATTCGGCGCGAGTCTCGTTTTTCGTTAGGCATGCCGAATAGAGTATACCTTATCTGGGTCTCATAAGGCCCAGATAAGTCATACCCCATCCGGCCAGCCGAACCCAACTTAAACAAATCAGAAGAATATTATTCTCATTATAGACCCTCCCCCCCTTCAATTTGTTTTAGGGTCAGTCGGCCATTAGGATTTCACATTCCTCCCATGTAACCGAGATAATTGCTTTACTTTTTTTTGCTACTCCACCCTCAGTATCCATCTATACTCATTATATTCTTCATTGACCTCACTTGATCCTCGAGATTCTATTTTTCAACCCTTCAGCTTGATTCTTATGATCGTTTGACCCTCGAATAGGGTGATCTCATTACTTGTGTTCCATCTTAGGACTAGTGGACACTGATAAAATCCTAGCCCATTGCCGAATGTCTAGCGAACGTCTGCCGAAAGTAGGAGGGAGAGGGGGGTGAATTTATAATTGGTAATATCATATCAAACTATTTAAATGTTGAAAAACATGATGAAAATATGTATGTGCAGGCGACCGTGGTTTATATAGACAGTCCGAATTTCAAAATGCACGAATAGCGCGGTCGGCTAGTTGGCTAAGGCGTAGGATTAGTAATCTGTAGGTCCCGGGTTCGACCAGTCATGGGTGGAATATTTTAGGTTAGAAAAAATCGGTTTCTCAGCGATAAATACGTTAGGGAATCAAGAATGATAAATAACAGATGATCAATTTTGATAGCATATAATTATTTTCTTTTTTTACATTATTAAGAATGATCGTGGATAGTCGAATCATCCATGTATACATATATATGAAATTATTGAACCGGTGTCATTTAAAAATTTTCGGAACAATTTTGAGAGTAGCGATTGAATGAGCAATAATTGATGATAAATTACCAATAAGATTAATAATACTTTTAATTGGCCCCCACGACTCGGCTTGGATATGGCAACCATGATCCGGCCCGAACGTGAAACTCGCGTAACGCGCCTCACCTGGGCCGGACTCGGTTGACCACACCAGCACCGAACGTCAGGCTCGGCATGCCGCATCAGGGCTGAAGGGTTTACCGAGTCAAATTTCTAGTCGGGTAAGACCCGGCGGCAAAATAAGACCCGGGGAAAAATGAGACGTCTCTTTTTTTTGTTTTCACATGAAACGAATGATTCCAGTGTTTTTTTTCGATGTATCGTCATTTAACAGATCATATAAATAGGAAAATAAGTTTTCGAATAGAAAAAAAGGAACTTCTATCAAAGACAATCTTGAATCATCGTTATGACCACTATTATAAGTTCATCAGAACTCGATTTTTTTTGTACACTTGAAAATTGTTTGGCTGTAAATTTCCGATACACTTTCAGGGAATTTTTATCACATTTTAGTTCCACTAAAATTTCAAGGAATTTACTACATTCACCTGCCGTAATTTTGCAATACATTATATCGCGATTATCAGAATTTTACAGCGTCAAACTATTGTAATTTTCTCATACTGAAATTCCAATTTTACCACTTTTTCCGATACATTCCATGTAAATTTGTGTGGTAAAAGTAGTGCAGATTCCTCCAAATATTCTCATGGATGTATTGTGGTTTTTTTTTCTATTAATTTTCCAATGTGAATAATGAAACAAAAACAATGTTATATAATTTTCATAATAATTTATTGCAAGACTGTATATTTATTATTATATTTAATTCCATTCTATTCGAGTTCTAGAACATTCACGTGAATTTCGAATCACATGTATTCTAACTTCTGTCACTCCATTAGCACTTGACTGTCACTTGAATTCACTGAATTTTCACTAAGAATATGAAATTATGGCTTCACAGTGTTCAATCACAAATAACACCCTGCGCCAGGGCTCATAACCTATTGAAATTGGGAGTAGAAATGGAGTAATAATGCAACTCGATCTTTACTCTAACTCCGGCTGTCGAAGACTAACTTCTGAAAAATAAAGACCAGTACATTGGACCACATGGAACGCATTTTCTCTTTGTCCTTTGTTCTATGCTTTGTTCAGAGAATTCGAGCCCGTCATGCGGACACCACGTAATATAAACACAGTTTATAAAATGACACTGAAATGTGTCGAGCTGTATAGATTGATTTTTAAATACTATTTTGTTCCATGAAATCCAACAACCATACTTTTCGCACGAAAAAAAAATGGTGCCATTGTTAAATTATATTTTCCATAGGAAAAGATGTGAAACTATAGTGCACCTATAGAGCAAATGCATACCCTTGGAATAATAAAATCGAACGGCAACGTCCTAAAAATATCGAAAAAGTATAATCAGTTTTCAGCCTGTACGTGCAATTGCCAATTCGGAATGAGTTTCTGAATTATTATTGTGAATTTGGAAAAATGATGGTAATCAAGGGACGCAGTTGCGTCCCGTCGCCAAGAACGGGTGCGCTAGAGCCTGTTATATACGCCGACCAACTTCCCCCTCCACAACCCGCAAAACGGTTTTTATTTTTTTCTGTAAAAATTTGATACCGCAGCACATTTTAAGTTATACTTTCACTATATAATGTTGCTATGAGCTATCGATGGCAATTTTTATAATATTTTTTCATGCTAAAACTAATGAAATATGCCAATCCAAAGAATTTCATTATCTGCCGTTTTCTTCATTTCATTCTCATAATAAAATTCGAGGTAGATTTTTTTTGGAACGGTGGTAGCACTGACGCCTCGTGAGGTGTAGGAAGTTGGCTGTGATGGATGACGTCAGTCGAACATTCAAAAGGGATTGGTGGATCGGACCCGCCTTTAAAGATCACTCGACATAAATACCAGCGGCTGTCGATTAAACGGAATGATTCTCGTTCGATGAACAAAAATGTTAACTAATAACGATTCTTCCAGTAAAGTGATGTGTGATAGTGGTGAAAAATTGTAACTACATTCATCGCAGTCAAAATTCTCATTAATATTGATTGTCGTTAGTGAGCTAAATGTACCAAAAAAAATCTAACCTCCAAACCAGAAATCATTCTACAATAATATTTCATCTGAAATAAAAAAAAATAATAATGAGGATTTCTGTGAGAAAAGGCCACGATCGAGACTGAAAGTTGTTGAATTTGGCACAAGTTGTAATGTTTAAGATATATATGAATGAAAATGGGTGCAATGAGTGTGAGAAAATCGTTTTATGGAAAAAGGACTTGTCAATTTGTGGTCTAGAACTGTTCTCCGGTTTACGAAAAGTTGCAAAGTATGTTTACCGAAATGTGTAAAATCTTCCAGAAAAATTGAAAACGATTTTCTTGTCCAAAAAATTGGGATATAGTTGAAAAATCGGAAGAGTATATTTACAAAAATGTATGAAATTGTCGAGTAAAAAAAAAAGTTTTTCGTGAAAAACTATCGCCAAGAACGGCAAGAACTAATAACAAAATCAAGTCGATGAAAATTCCGAGTCAATCCACTTGGCATGTGATTCGAGTGACGACGAATCATGCAAGTGGGTTGACTCGGAATTTTTATCGTCTTGATTATTATTCTCATAATTTTTATCTTCTATTCGATTTTTTTATTCGTATTTCTGAGTTCCACCTTCCACTTGGCAGTAATTTTTTGTGTATTAATGAATCAGAAGTGATGAGTCAGAATGAAATTAAAAAAAATAGCATTTGTTAATTTTTCATTTATCTCGGAAACAAGTAATTTTGAGAGAAAAAGTCAAAAGAAATTTTATTCAAGAAATTTATAAGTTTCTTCATCCTGACAAATGAATAGTGAATACTCCTGACGGTAATTGTGATTGAAAATACATTTATGTTGGAAATTAAATCCTCTAGAAAAAATTTCTAGAACCTCTCTGAATTTTCTCGAAATTCCGAAAAACTCCCTGAATTCCCTCGGAATTTCTAGAAACTCTCTGAATTTCTTCGAAATTTAGAGAAACTCCCTGAATTTCCTCGCAATTTCTAGAAACTCCTTGAATTCTCTCGAATTTTCTAGAAACTCCCTGAATTTCTTCAAAATTTAGAGAAACTCTCAATTTCCTCGAAATTTGCTAGAAACTTCTTGCTTTCACTCGAATTTTCTAGAAATTCCCTGAATTTTATCGAGATCTCTAGAAATTACCCGATTTTTTTCGAAATTTCTAGAAACTCTTTACATTTCCTCGAATTTTCTAGAAACTCCCTGAATTTTCTCGGAATCTCTCGAAATTCCCTGAATTCTCTCGAGATTTCTAGAAACTCCTCGCATTCCCTCGAATTTTCTAGAAACCTCTCGCATTCCCTCGAAATTTCTAGAAATTCCCTGAATTTCCTCGAAATCTCCAGAAATTCTCCGAATTTTTTAGAAATTTCTAGAAATTTCTTGCATTCCCTCGAATTTTCTAGAAACTCCTGAATTTGCTCGAAATTTCTAGAAACTCCTTGCATTCCCTCGAATTTTCTAGAAACTCCCTGAATTTCCTCGAAATTTCTAGAAAATTCTTGCATTCTCTCGAATTTGCTAGAAAACTCTGGAATTTTCTAGAATTCCGAAAGGTGGCGTGGCCGTCCTGAGCAATTCCGAAAATGACCCTCCGTCATGAAATGAAACACGTGTCCACATCAAAATTTTTTTTTCTTCAGGATGTTTATCCAAAACCGCAAGTATTCAAGAAAACTTTGATTTTTTTTTAACTTAGAGATGAAGATATTCTCTTTACTTCGATACAAATTTCATTTCACCAATCCATGTTCATTATTTAGAAATGAAGTAGGGAATATGCACCAAATGCATACGCTAACATGCGCTTATATGGGATAAAATCATTCAAAAATTTCCTGTGTTTGCCCCGGTACCCCATATTTTTTTCTGGCCATTGGATTCAGTATAGTTTTACACATTACCACCTATTTTTATTTCCNGGCATGTGATTCGAGTGACGACGAATCATGCAAGTGGGTTGACTCGGAATTTTTATCGTCTTGATTATTATTCTCATAATTTTTATCTTCTATTCGATTTTTTTATTCGTATTTCTGAGTTCCACCTTCCACTTGGCAGTAATTTTTTGTGTATTAATGAATCAGAAGTGATGAGTCAGAATGAAATTAAAAAAAATAGCATTTGTTAATTTTTCATTTATCTCGGAAACAAGTAATTTTGAGAGAAAAAGTCAAAAGAAATTTTATTCAAGAAATTTATAAGTTTCTTCATCCTGACAAATGAATAGTGAATACTCCTGACGGTAATTGTGATTGAAAATACATTTATGTTGGAAATTAAATCCTCTAGAAAAAATTTCTAGAACCTCTCTGAATTTTCTCGAAATTCCGAAAAACTCCCTGAATTCCCTCGGAATTTCTAGAAACTCTCTGAATTTCTTCGAAATTTAGAGAAACTCCCTGAATTTCCTCGCAATTTCTAGAAACTCCTTGAATTCTCTCGAATTTTCTAGAAACTCCCTGAATTTCTTCAAAATTTAGAGAAACTCTCAATTTCCTCGAAATTTGCTAGAAACTTCTTGCTTTCACTCGAATTTTCTAGAAATTCCCTGAATTTTATCGAGATCTCTAGAAATTACCCGATTTTTTTCGAAATTTCTAGAAACTCTTTACATTTCCTCGAATTTTCTAGAAACTCCCTGAATTTTCTCGGAATCTCTCGAAATTCCCTGAATTCTCTCGAGATTTCTAGAAACTCCTCGCATTCCCTCGAATTTTCTAGAAACCTCTCGCATTCCCTCGAAATTTCTAGAAATTCCCTGAATTTCCTCGAAATCTCCAGAAATTCTCCGAATTTTTTAGAAATTTCTAGAAATTTCTTGCATTCCCTCGAATTTTCTAGAAACTCCTGAATTTGCTCGAAATTTCTAGAAACTCCTTGCATTCCCTCGAATTTTCTAGAAACTCCCTGAATTTCCTCGAAATTTCTAGAAAATTCTTGCATTCTCTCGAATTTGCTAGAAAACTCTGGAATTTTCTAGAATTCCGAAAGGTGGCGTGGCCGTCCTGAGCAATTCCGAAAATGACCCTCCGTCATGAAATGAAACACGTGTCCACATCAAAATTTTTTTTTCTTCAGGATGTTTATCCAAAACCGCAAGTATTCAAGAAAACTTTGATTTTTTTTTAACTTAGAGATGAAGATATTCTCTTTACTTCGATACAAATTTCATTTCACCAATCCATGTTCATTATTTAGAAATGAAGTAGGGAATATGCACCAAATGCATACGCTAACATGCGCTTATATGGGATAAAATCATTCAAAAATTTCCTGTGTTTGCCCCGGTACCCCATATTTTTTTCTGGCCATTGGATTCAGTATAGTTTTACACATTACCACCTATTTTTATTTCCATTTCTAGAGTCTTCTAGTAGGCGAATTATCAATTTGGACATAAATCCCATAAGCGCCCGTGTATAAGGAAAAATTTGTTTATTCATTTCTGCTAAGACTATTGCAACTATTTTCTTTTGAACATCGAAAACGTTAGTTTCATATGTTATGCTTTTAGCCACCAAACTTACAGAATTTTCCTTGAACATGAAAAAAAATACATTTACCGATACTGGCTAAACATTCTGGTTTTTTTTTCACGGAAGATCACTCACTTCCGAAATAATTGCGAATTAATAAATTAGAAGTGAAGTATCAAATCAAAATAATTCAAATATAACGTTTTTATTAATTCTTAAAATCAAAAAATTCTTCAAACATAAATTCTCAAAAATCTCTGCAATAAGTGTTTTCACGAGTAAATATCGATATTTCAGCGGACAATATTTCTTTCATAAGGATGTCTATAAAATTGAAAAAGAAAAATTATCAAATTTTTCAAACTTCCCATGGAATTCCTTAATTCCAGATGATTNCAAAAATCTCTGCAATAAGTGTTTTCAAGACTGAATGTCAATATTTCATCAGACGATATTTCTTTCATAAGGATGTCTATAAAATTGAAAAAGAAAAATTATCAAATTTTTCAAACTTCCCATGGAATTCCTTAATTCCAGATGATTGCACATTAAAAAAACATAAACCAAGAGTCGCATCATTTAAAAAAAATCCTACACTTGTTAATATTCCAATCATGTCAGAAACGAATATTAAAAAAATAAGGAGGAAATTAGAGAAAAAATCTCTTCAAGAAAATCCATAAAATTGAAAAAAAAAATCATCGAATTTTTCAATTCTGGGAGAATTGCACATTAAAAATGATAAACAAAGAGTCAAAACATTTAAAAAATCCTACACTTGCTAATTTTCCCTTCTTCTCACGAAAAATAATCAAAGAATAAAAAAGGAATTCGAAAAAAAAATTCTCGAAATTTTTTCTTAAATCCCAAGTATTTCCGGAATGATTCAACTACTATCGAGTCATAGAAAACCAAAATAAATGGTAAATTCCGATATTCATCACTGACTTTCTTGTCCGATAACAATACAGAAGAAACTGTCACGGTTTTACAAAAATGTGTGAAATCTCTCAAAAAAACAAATAGTATAATACGTAACTAGTGCGGAAAGAAGGCAGTTACTACGAGGGCGGCGCAGCCGCCCGAGTGATACCGCCTGCTGTCCGCATGTGTTGCGTATACTATTTTATATGATAAGTGCGTGATGAAGTCTGGGGGTGGAGGGGGGGGGCGAGTGGGGGGTGTGGGGGGCGAAGCCCCCCACGAGTAAAGGGGGTCCAGGGGGCGAAGCCCCCCACGAGAAAAGGGGGTCCAGGGGGCGAAGCCCCCCCCACTGAAGTAAAAAGATCATATCTATTTAAAAAAGTAATTATAAAAAAGTGTGATTGAAAAATTTCATTTTCGTTACTGAATTCTCAATGACTTATCATGACTAATATCTAGAAATCAATCACCAAATTTCAGTGAAGTTTTGGTGGATTCTGTGACATGTCTCTGAAAACCAAAAATAATTTTTCTCTGTGTTTCCTTGACATTATTTTGATCATTAGAATTCAATAAAGCCCTTAAGTTACAGTATTTGATCGAAGGAGTTTTTGGCGATCCTACTGTTGCTTCATTGGAGAATATTTCATTTCCATTTTCTTCAAATGTCACATCACTAATCAACTCCTCCTCATCAGCAAATAAATGCTCCTCACTGCCTAACTCTTCATCACTATCAGGAATTATACGATTTTGGCTCATTTTATCTGCTTCGAAAATTACCTTTTCATTTTTCAGTCATTCCATGTATTCACTATTCGGAGGTTAGATTTCCTTGTTATTCTCTTTTAATAGGTGATGCGCATGCGCGTCATGCGTTATTTCGGGTTTTACCCAACTAGAAAATCGTGAACGGGTCTCATCAGGTCCGGATAAGGTTGCCAGATCCGAGAAGTTCGGGCCATATCTGGCTATCAAAGTCTCGTCATGCTCGGCTCCTATCAGGCATGAAACGCATTGGTAGAACAGGGCCCGATCACGTTCACTGGCTCCGGACCTGATGTACGTCTCGCCTCAGGGCCTGATCCGGTTAATATGAGGTTATTTTTTGCAATAGAAAAATTTTTTTTTTATGGTCAATTATTGATGGAGGACGATCAAATTCAATTTGTATAGTCGATTTATACTCCCCCTAAACCCACATTAAAAAAAAAGAAAAAAAATTGCTTTTACGGTTCTGGTGTTCCGTCCCGGTCACCCATCCAGTTACTAACCGCGCTCGAAGCTGCTTAACTTTGATGATCGCTGAAGTCCCGTGTGTCCTGGTCTGCTACTCTGAAATTCTTGAGTGTGATAATTCTTATGGGCTATATAAACCGATAGTTGCGCTTTTACGCATACACACTTGGATCGAAACTAATAAATTATTCTCAATACATATTTTAAATATTTATTTATAGAATATTAATTATCGACTTGACGAGTTTTCTTCTCAACAATTATTATGATTATTAGTCTTGACCTATACGGTTGATTAGACTCATAAGGGCCAGGCGTGATCACTTTCGCTCAAGATTCACCATATATACACGACGAGCTTGCCTTACTCCGAATAGATCAGGGCCAAGTATATGATGTATTACGGTATGCCGGAGCCCGGCAAGGCATATTTCCAGTTGAGCAGGGCCTGGCCAAGCGGGTGTGAGGTTCGCCGGATACTGGCGAGCCTTAATTGAAATAGATTAGGGCCTGATAGGCGAAAAGTACGGCATGTCGGAGGCCGGCAAGCCGGATTCGCATTTGAGCAGGGCTGAATCAAGTTTGTCTGAGGTTCACCTCTCTCCGGCAGGCCTTACTCGGAGTGAATCAGGGCCTGACATACAACGTATACGGCTTGTCAAAGTCCAGCTAGTCTTATTTCACATCAAGCAGCGCCGGGTGCATAGCATATACGGCTTGCCGGAGGCCGGCAAGCCGGATACGGCCCATATTCGTACCGGATTAAGCATGCCTGATGTCAGGCTGCCGTACTTATATGGCACTCGGTCCCGGTGTAACATCAAGTCAGCCTTACGATTTTTTTAGTCGGGTAGTTGAGTGTGGATAGGCGCTCGAAACCCGCTACTTTCCAGTTGACTATAGTCAACTGAAACCCATGCGGTTACACGCACGTATCATATAATAGTATATTTCAGCACGTGTGGGGCAATATCGTCTTTAACGTGTGTGGGGTTTACAGCATGAGCCGAAGGCGAGTGATATTACTACACACGTTAAGGACGAAATTTCCCAAGAAGTACTGAACAAAATTTTGTGTCACGAAGCCTGAAACCGGCTGAATTAGACACGAGACGGGAAGCGCCGAGTGTGTAATCCAGCCGGTTTCAGGCATGAGTGGCATAAAAGTCTTTTGTAAAAAAAAACTCGCCAAGAACGGCTGCGACCATTGATTAGTTTACAAAAAAAAAATCTGAAATCGAGATAAAGCTATTGTACTAAGTACAAATTATTTTTAAAAAAAGTTATGAAATCAGAAAATGGCCGCCAAGCACCGAATCGTAAAACTTGTAGATCAGACAATGCACTAAAAAAAAAACCATCCTGAAGATGATCATGAACTTTCAAAAATCGAGTTGACAAAAATTTGAAGTCAAGGGANTATGATTATTAGTCTTGACCTATACGGTTGATTAGACTCATAAGGGCCAGGCGTGATCACTTTCGCTCAAGATTCACCATATATACACGACGAGCTTGCCTTACTCCGAATAGATCAGGGCCAAGTATATGATGTATTACGGTATGCCGGAGCCCGGCAAGGCATATTTCCAGTTGAGCAGGGCCTGGCCAAGCGGGTGTGAGGTTCGCCGGATACTGGCGAGCCTTAATTGAAATAGATTAGGGCCTGATAGGCGAAAAGTACGGCATGTCGGAGGCCGGCAAGCCGGATTCGCATTTGAGCAGGGCTGAATCAAGTTTGTCTGAGGTTCACCTCTCTCCGGCAGGCCTTACTCGGAGTGAATCAGGGCCTGACATACAACGTATACGGCTTGTCAAAGTCCAGCTAGTCTTATTTCACATCAAGCAGCGCCGGGTGCATAGCATATACGGCTTGCCGGAGGCCGGCAAGCCGGATACGGCCCATATTCGTACCGGATTAAGCATGCCTGATGTCAGGCTGCCGTACTTATATGGCACTCGGTCCCGGTGTAACATCAAGTCAGCCTTACGATTTTTTTAGTCGGGTAGTTGAGTGTGGATAGGCGCTCGAAACCCGCTACTTTCCAGTTGACTATAGTCAACTGAAACCCATGCGGTTACACGCACGTATCATATAATAGTATATTTCAGCACGTGTGGGGCAATATCGTCTTTAACGTGTGTGGGGTTTACAGCATGAGCCGAAGGCGAGTGATATTACTACACACGTTAAGGACGAAATTTCCCAAGAAGTACTGAACAAAATTTTGTGTCACGAAGCCTGAAACCGGCTGAATTAGACACGAGACGGGAAGCGCCGAGTGTGTAATCCAGCCGGTTTCAGGCATGAGTGGCATAAAAGTCTTTTGTAAAAAAAAACTCGCCAAGAACGGCTGCGACCATTGATTAGTTTACAAAAAAAAAATCTGAAATCGAGATAAAGCTATTGTACTAAGTACAAATTATTTTTAAAAAAAGTTATGAAATCAGAAAATGGCCGCCAAGCACCGAATCGTAAAACTTGTAGATCAGACAATGCACTAAAAAAAAAACCATCCTGAAGATGATCATGAACTTTCAAAAATCGAGTTGACAAAAATTTGAAGTCAAGGGAGCAGGCGTATGGCATCACAAAAATCGGGGCAATACAAAAATCATAATAAAATTGAGAAAATCGAGTCAAGAAAAATCGCAGCAATCCAAAAAAAACTCAAAATAAAAAAATCGAGTTAATAAAAATTTGAAGTTAACGAACTTGGCATGCGACAACACAAAAATCGCGCCAAGTTCGTTGAATTCAAACTTCATGATCATCTTTAGCATGTTTTTTTTTTGAGTGGATTGTCTGATCTGCAAGTTTTACGAATCGGTGCTTGGCGGCCATTTTCTGATTTCATAACTTTTTTTAAAAATAATTTGTACTTAGTACAATAGTTTATCTCGATTTCAAATTTTTTTTTGTGTAGTAATTTTGCAAACTTTTTTAACAGTGTATGAAATTGTAAGGATAAGGACTGATTGATCGTAAATCGAGTGGAATAATTAAGTTTTTCTCGTTTTACCTCACGAGGATCAAACTTTGTGACGGTCGTACTTTTCAAGAATCGTCGCAAGCATCATAACTGGTAAGAGTTGTTGTTGTGCCTTGCGAGGGTCAAACACTGCAAGGTTTAAATGTCGCAAGGATTAGCTTCTCATAAACTTGAATCTCTGAACTTTGAATCGCTCAAATTCTCTATACAATTATTTTCTCACACAATAGTTTCTTATTTGGCTAAAGCATCCTGTATATTCGGGGTATCCAGATACATAAATTATTTATCATAAAAGTTTGACACTCACCCTAATTTTCGTATTAGAAAAGAATTTTTTTTTTTCAATATTTTTTCTATATTTTAATCTTTTTTTCATAAGACTCTGTGTTATTTTGCCATTTATTAATTAATTATTATAAATAATACTAGACTAAGAATTGAGCGCTAACTTCACTAGAATGCTTTTATTCTTATGTACCTCCGTTTAGAATTTTTCAAATTGTAATCTTTGCAATCTGAGTTATGTTTATACTACTTTAAATCTACTAAACATGGGGTACTTTATTAGTAACTGTAGAACAATCAATCATTTGTATAAAATCTCAAATTTTACAGGGGTCTCATTTTGCCCTACTGACCATTTTGCCCCGGTCTCCCCACCTGATTGATACTTCCGTTCATTGCTATTCAAATTAATGTATTATAGGATAAATAGAGATCAGAATTAAAGTGAATTCATTTTTATAAATTGTTATCGGTTTTTTTATTGCAGCCATTCGATGATTACATCGAGTAACATTATGTTAATCTGAAATATAATCACTAAATAATGTCACTAATTTTCAACTATTTCCGCGACAGGTTTATTCCACACATTTGTTTTTCTCTATTTTGTATGATTAATCAAACTTTTATACAAAAAGGAACACAATAATCATTGATTATCATATAATTCTGCAAAACCCACGCTAACGTTACCCGACGTTGACATGGAGACGTTATCGGTAAGTCCCAACTCGGGGCTTCCGAGTGCAGCGGTGCGGCTCAGATCGATGTGCCGAACGTTGCCAATGTAGGACGAACACGTACGAGCATAGGAAGAATGTGAAAAATCCAGTGCTGACGCTGGAAAATCTTCCCGGCTACATCACAAAATTTTTAATGTATCCAAGAATTAATAAAGTTTTCATACAATTTTCTCCGGATGAATCCCACACTAAATTGCGGGTGTGTACCCGGAAATTTTCTAGTGCTAGCTCTAGAATTTTGTCTGTACCTCTTTACAAGAATTAATGAACTTATATGCAAAATTTCCCGTGTGCATCTAGAATTTTATTCTTATTTCGAATAAAAAATGGGAGTTTGGGAGTTTGCGCCACGTTTCTGGTGCCGACCGCTAGAAAGTTTCCTTGATTTTTCTCTCCGTCTAGTCTTCATATTTTTTTTATTGTTTTCTTTATCGTGTTCATTCATCCTACTTTTCGTGAAATTCCTATTGACGTTCTTCAACTAACCGTAAATAACTTCATCGGTTGTTCATCAGAAGACCCCGACAATCTTTTCATCTAATGCATTATGCTCTACATGTTTCCAGATTTTTCGGAATTTAGTTCGAATTCAAAATTCATTTTTGCTCTTAGACAAAGTGGAAACCAGAGAAAAGATTTTTTCTAGCGAGGAAAAAAAATTTCCGATCCCCAAAAAATCGTGACGATATTTTTACGAGACTTATCCGGTGAGGCCCTGCCGGAGATTCGTTTGTCCCAACCAAATTTGATTGGCACGACTAAATTTTTCAGACGTATGTAACGGTAAATTGATAGGACAATAGATGTCGAACAAGTGTTGACGTAGCGACAAGTGTGAACACGAAAACAAGCAAGGGTTCGAGCCTATCCGACAGAAGGGTCTTTTTGCCTTATTAGATTCTTTGTTTTTTGCTTCTGAATGGAAGCCTTGTATTGGACCGATTTTTTTTATTTCTACCAATTCCATTGGTATTAAGCTCCCCAATGGATTAGTAATTCGCTATCCTTGTGACGGGCATACAACCATAACTGCATGTGGCAGGATGTCCACTGGAAGATATTCAATCTTCTAATGAAATAGATTTTTACAAAAGATTAACGATCTCCGATACTGCTCGGCCGATTGCGCCTATTCAAAATACTAACCTTCAATATTGTAAAAGCTATAATCATACCAAATTTTAACTTGTATCTACATTTTTTGTCAAGTTATGGCGCGTGGAAGAATGAAAAAATTAAAAAAACGATACAACGGTAACATCTCTAAAATTTTGTATGAACAGTGTGCCGAAGTGAATTGAGCCCCCACACGATATTTCTCCCTAAATATTTCCCGCCACCGTTGGTCATACGAAATTCCCTCGATATTTCCTCCCCCCGCCCTCAACCCGAAGCAGACCCGGTGAGCAGCACAACTTGCAGATGAATCACCCCGATGAAGAGAGCCCGAACATCCCCGGATACCCCATGACCAGAGAGATCACCAGAGCCGGCCCACGGGGCGAAACAATGGAACCGTGTCTTCCCTGGAATTCTCGTGGAAACATCCCTCACCAATACTGAAGTTATCTGCCCCGTTATCATACGCCCCTGGACCTGGGGAGAAGTTACTGGCAGGACAGCCCGAAGATGGGCGAAAGAGGTCCGAATAAAGCGGAGAGAGAACAAGAGGATACACTCGTCCCAACAGTCCCCGGTGTCAGCACGTGGTCGTGCGTATTAGTTAAAAAGTAATATTTAGAAATTCTTGTAAATATTCCGATTGGAGCGAGAGGCTCCGGATCAAGACGTAAAATTGTGGCCTGGAGATTGGCCATGCCCAGGAGCCCAGAGAAGGAATGGAGGCTCCAGTTAATTCATTATCCCGTGGAAGACCAGCGCGCCAGTGTTCTTCAATATTATTTGGCAGTCGTCGTGAGTACCGGTTACCTTCCTCCTTTTCCTGGTTATAATTTCCCTAAATCTTTCCCCCTAGACATGACTAGCTTTTTCCCTTTTGCATATCATCTAGAGTCATCCCTTTTACGCGTGTACAAAAGTAGCCTGGCCTTACCCATTCCCCTAGATAATTGATAAAAGGCATTCAACAGTTTATGTATATATTTTATGTAAGATAGAGTTTTCAAAATATTTTCAATATTATTTCAATTACAGTTTGCGTCCCCGTTGATTCAAGTACCCTAATCCCTCATTTCAGGTCCTATTAATTAATTGAGGTTATTCCCCGATCTAAAATAACCCGATCCCCAGGTAATTATGATATCTTAATATATTTGATAAATTCCCCTGTCACAACAGGTATTGGGAAGTCAAGAATTCGAATACTCTATCTATCGGACGGTATAGTAACCCATGTAAGAGGTTGCGAGCCCTATCTCTCCCAAGGAGCTACTGTCGAGTGGCGAAAATGTGAACCCGTGCAGGTAGGGTCCGCGACCTACGTCCCGCCCCCATCTGAGTTCCCAATAGATATTTTGATTGATCTAGAGAGAAGCCGTCGAGAAGAGTATTTTGAACAAAAGAAAAAATCAAATCCGATGAGTAATTCGTCAGATATTTAACAGAATATTTTACACAAAAGTTTGCATATCTCAGAAACCGCTTGGCCGATTGCGCCCATCCAAAACACAAGTAATCGTGCCTACAAGATTGTTCATGAAAAAACGAAAAAACGGTAATATTTGCAAACTTTTTAATAAAGAGAATACATATTTTGATTGATATAGATAGAGGCCTTCGATACAAGTATTTTTAAAAAAGAAAAATTGAAATCGTTGCAGTAGTTTTTGAGGTATTGAGGAAAAACGAAATTGGAACAAGTTGTTATATCTCAGGAATTACTGGACCGATCGCACGGAAATAGCGTGCCTAAGTTGAGCTCAATCATAGCTACAATGAGTCAAAATTTCAGATTTTTATCCGCAAATTTTACCCTATTTATGTTGAATTTCCAAAAAATTAATCACCAAAAAAGCAAATTGTCACAGACATACATTCGGACATAACCCCAAAAACATCATTTCCCCGTGTTTTATAAAATTCTAGACTATTTGCAATCAAAATTACAAAATCTAAAAGTCGACCAAATGCAAAACTTTCATTCGGAAGCAATATAGGTGTCATCACTACATATTTTAAATCGGTGCATTATTTAAATGATTTGCATTTTATATAGAATGAATCTGAATTATATGGTGGTTATGTGCCTTACGGTAGAAAACAACATCAATCAAAAACTAAAATGACCAGGTGAGATTATTATCGCGTGATGTGAGGAAGGAGGATATAGGGAAGAAGTGCACGGAAAAAAACAATGTGTAAGTAGAGGTGGAGTGAGAGAACTAGAGTCAAGTGGAGCGCGAGCGAATGCACCTTAGTCTCCATATATGCAGAGAGGAAAGAATAAAGGAGTAAAAGAGATAGAGAGTTGGTGAGGGAGAGAGGCGTGAGAAAGTATCCACGGGCTGTTCTGCGGTACTGGGCCTTGCAATCCGCAATTAAATCTTTACCCAACTACTACCAGGCCCCATGAAACACGTTCGGCCTCTTCACCCCAGTCCCCTTCGCCCGTCTGCCCGCCATCGCTTTAGCTCGCCCGTAATTTCCTTGTGAAGCTCCCCCGATCTTCCTCGAAGTCTCTCTCCTGGTATTTAAATTGAACACCCAAATACCGCTTATCCAGGTAATATTCTTGGAATGATGTACATTACAAAATTGTAAAATATTTGAATGAAAAATATCAATATCCAGAAAGGGTTCCTATTCAGCACACGCCTAAATTTCGAATTAACGGCGATCGTTCGATTGGAAACAGTAAAACTGGAGCCTGTATGTGTGTTGAAGATAGGGGCACTTCCAACGCGCTTGGCCTATGTCTGAACGTACTAACTCAAACAGAATTCTATTGTGTTTGACGCTGCTGAGTGAGTTCGGGTGCTTTGGCTTCATTCAAATTGTTGGAACTACGGCTTTTTCTGTGATAATTTCAATTTTTTTTTAACCCGTCACTCGCACTCGTACATACCCACCAGAAATCCTTTGTCGCGCTGTGAGAGAATTTCTGACTGCTTAGTTTGTACAGGAAGATGACAATGTTGTCGAAGTGCCATCAAGAGAAATTTTGACGGTCGCATCGTATGATAAAAGAAAAGAAATGTGACCATAATGTATTTTTCAAGCGCTGACATCCTTGACATGTGAGTCGAAGTCTACACGTGTAATAGTATACAATTAATTGTTTCTAAGTGAAGTGACATATACACTGTGACGAGGATAACTCTTCGTTCACTTAAATTTCCGCTACCTTCAACCAGAACTGAAAATACAAGAATTATCAGCTATAATACCCCAAGACCTTCAAAATTATCGGATATTTGCCGAATGTTTTGTTGCATAGCAACGAGAGAGATCAGTTTTGCAGATTAAAATCCCGAGCGCGCAGCACGCGGCATTTTACTGCAAGACAGATCCCGGTCGTTGATATACAGGAAAACTTGAGGGAAATAGCCGATGAATTTTGAAGGTCGAGGGGTATTCGGAGGACAATTTCTTCAATTCTGATTTTGGCCGATCAGGGTGCAGTGTCCGGGGTTACGGGACACATTTCACCAAAATATGAGGAATATGTCAAATTCGTAGAAAACAATTGATAGGCTACAGGAAAATTATCAGTCTGATAATTTCCCTGCAGCCAGGGAAATTATCAGTGTGGAATGCGTCACGTGACCCCGAATACTGCCCTCTGATTGGTCAAAATCAGAATTGAGGAAATTGTCAATGTGAAACGTGACCCCGAATACTTCACTCTGATTGATCAAAATCAGAATTGAGGAAATTGTCAATTGAAATCTCGCGGTATAAATGAACATATAGTTCAACCGAACAAATAACAGATATGTGGGATTACCATCGCTTCCTCCTTTCAAATAATCGATTTATGAAATTGTATAAATACTGTGAACAACGACTGGGGGAATTCGGAATGGTACTGGCCATCGTCATACTGCAAGACCGGCAGAGAATCACTCTAACCAGAATACGTCTCGAAAACCTCAATCATCGTCTCACTTGCGAGGAGGGACCCGTTGATTCAAATGGAGTAGTATCAAGCGTGCAATTAAATGATAAAATTCGCCCGAATACTAGACAAATCACGACAAAAACGATCTAGTACAGAGAAGAAGTTAGCACCTGGACTAGCCTAAATAAAAGGGGATCGCAGAATTAGACGATATCAGGGCGACAAGATACTACTAAAAATATGACAAGACCATCTGCAAATAATTAACACGTAGAGGTTATGTGGACCCAGATCGAATGATATAATATTTGTAACATCACAACTATGGGCCAGGTTCACCGACGTGCCCGGAATTATTGGTAACGAGAACTGGATTTTTCCCGGTGGAAAAATCCGTACAAAATTATTCATAACAATACCCCCAAAAAAAAGTACTGATTCAAGTCGACGTCGGTTTGATTCTAATCGATTTTCGGCTTGATTCAGATCGAGTGACTCGGACTAGGCTAATCCGAATTCCGGGTCTGATATAAGTCGAAAAGTCGTTTATTTCAAGTAGAAACGTCTCCAGCCGACATCGGTTTGAACTGAGCAGAAAAATCGGCTTGAGTCAACCCGAAAAACGGAGTGATTCAGGCCGAAATTCTGCCTGTTTCACGTAGTAGATACCGACTTGATTCTAGTCAATTTTCCTGTTTGATTTAAGTCGATTTTTCGGTCTGACTCAGACCGATTTTTCGGGTTGATTCAAGCCGATTTTTCGGTTTGATTCACACGGAGAAAAAACGTGGATGTGCTTTAGAAAAAGTTTCTAAATTTTAGAGACGGTGGTTTCTAACCTTCAGGTTTCTAAAATCTAGAAACTTTTTTATAAATTTTAGAAAAAAAATCGTTTAAAAGTAACCCATTGCCAGGGAAGAGTGGCGAATCGTCTCGGTGTGAAGCAAGTGGCGGTAGAGCGAATCAGCGCGACGCGTAGAGCGGTGTGAGTGTGGCGTAAGAATGTTAGTATGTAAACCGGTCCCCCACTTTTCATCACGCCAGCGTTGAAGCTAGAGACCGTAAGCGCACGACAATTTTTTTTTTCTTTTTCATGTATGAGCATTATTTCAATTTCGATGATTGCAAGTAAGTAGTAAATTAATATATAACAGGCTTTGCGAAATATTTTTTTCCATAAAAATTCGCTTTCTTAGTTTCGGAGATATAAAAAATTCACATCAAATCCCTTTTTAAAAGGTGACTGTAACGGATTTTGAAACCAGTAAATGCGCCTTACTGTATATATAGTATCAGTAGGCGCAGAGCTTAGCCGTCACCTCCTGATTATGTATATATATATATATATATATATATATATATATGGGGTATTCCATGTGAACTCACCCAGGTCAAAACCCACACCATCGCCAATCATATTGCCGATTTTTTCTGTGGTTGTATATGGAAAAATATGACTTCTCAAATTTTTTCAGATTTTTTGAGGCATCCTGTGGGCAGCCATGTTTTTTTGCAAGTTTTATCTCGAAATGCCTGTAACGTTCGTAAAAATCAACCGATTTGAGTTTTTTTTTCCAAAATGTGCGTCTTCGAACACCCTTTCCATATAAAAATATGCCAATTTTTTTCAATTCGTTCTTCCATCGATTTCCTCAGAAAAACCTCAAAAAACTTCAAAAAACGAGTCGTTTTCAAAGTTGGACCCTATTTATATTATTCAAAAAATTTCAGTGAATATATTGGACCAAAATAAAATTTTTCACCAAAGGATAAAGTGGGATTCCTATTAGAACATACCACTCGGAAAGATTTATTGTTAACGAATTTTCAAAAAATCATCAAATTGTTCCAGATTCGAATATAATGCAGTGATTCTTCAGGCGGTAAATTCAAATAATGCTTCTGCGTTCAAATGCGAAAAGAATTTTGAAATTTTTGAAATTTTTCATCCCGGATTCATATATTCAAATTGGAAATGACGGCCACGAAATGGGAAGCCCACTTTGGTCTTTGGTTAAGAATTTTCTTTTGGTCCAATATATTCACTGAAATTTTTTGAAAAATATAAAAAGGGTCCAACTTTGAAAACGA
>NW_021680661.1:330945-355548 GCF_001412515.2 Diachasma alloeum
AGGTTTTTCTGAAGAAATCGATGGAAGAACGAATTGAAAAAAATTGGCATATTTTTATATGGAAAGTGTGTTCGAAGACGCACATTTTGTTAAAGAAAACTCAAATTGGTTGATTTTTACGGAAGTTACAAGCATTTGAAGATAAAACTTGCAAAAAAACATGGCTGTCCTCGAAAAATCTGAAAAAATTTGAGAAGTCATATTTTTTCATATACAACCACAGGAAAAATCGGCAATATGATTGGCGATGGTGAGGGTTTTGACCTGGGTGAGTTCACATGGAATACCCCATATATATATATATATATATATATATATACACTACCCTACCGCACTATATATATATGTATATATATATATATATATATATATATATATATATATATTTCGCGCAGATAATATTGCAAAGTCCGTTAATTCTTTGTATTTACCTTCTCTAACAACATGCCCGAAAATGGTTTCCACAATATCTTCATCATTAGAAGCAAGATATCCTTGANTATATATATATATATATATATATATATATATATATATATATATATATATATATATATATTTCGCGCAGATAATATTGCAAAGTCCGTTAATTCTTTGTATTTACCTTCTCTAACAACATGCCCGAAAATGGTTTCCACAATATCTTCATCATTAGAAGCAAGATATCCTTGAGGAAGAATTACATTATTTTCATGATCGGTTAGATCACTATTTCCAATCGATAAAAAGAATGAGAAAAACTCTATTTCATTTGCTAAAGTTCTCATATTTTCAGTCAAAGTATCAACGCAAAAGTCTCGCCATAACGGACAACATTTTAGAGATAAACTCAATAATTCGCTGCGAATTGCTTGAGGTTTGACTGGAAGTAACTGACGAAAATCACCATGAAGGATCATCATTTTACGACCAAATTCAATTTCATTATTCATTGAATCACGTAATGTACGATCAATCAATTCCAAAACATATTTCGGAGCCATTGGCGCTTAAAAGTTAGCTTCGATTAACTTGATGATTATATACACTACACGGAGAGAAATTTTTCATAAAAATTACCCTACCGTTCTATAAAAGTATATCATGAGTCACCGTTTCTTCATTTCTATCCCGAAATTTAGTAAAAATTAATATATGATGATCAAATTTTATTCTACGTTAGAGAAATTTTATCCTGATAAAAATAAAAATTACCGTGCCGGTAGAGTAAAAATTACTGTACCGGTAGAGTAAAATTTACCAACCGTTCTAGAATTTTCGTTGTTATCTACATAAAACTTATTGGACTGGAAGGATAAAGTTTATTATGCGTCAGGATAAAATTTCTTTTACGTACACGGAGAGAAGAGCCATGGGAAAGAGTCCCTGTCAAATTTACGACTTGTATGTATTTCTAAAATTTAGGAAGCATTACTAAGCTATGGTAATGATTCCTATAGGGTATGGTATTACATACTATGGGCCATGGTAAGTCTCTCGATGCGAATGTAGCCTATGAACATAGGAGAAATTGCTATATTGAATAGTACCCTCTACCATGTTACAGGGTAGAGTGTACTATTAATTATGGTAAAGGGACCCATAGTCGTTTGGTAAAGTTTACCATAGTTTATAGGAGAGATTACCATGCACTATGGTAACATGACCTATATTATATGGTAAAACGTGAAAAAGTCATAAAATGTCACGAATATAATAGATAATGATCACTAAACTATATCATGATAATGATGAGTATAATGAGATAGAAATTTCAAGTGGGATATATATTTATATTTAACGTATTTGGTTTCGACGCTGTTTCAATAATTACAGAGTATTTTCTTATAATGTTGGATTCTTTCCTATTAATAATCATCAATATACCTAGATTAATCATATCGAATATCGTAAGGATCATATTTAACAATAACATATTTACATTAGTATTTTAATATCAAAATATACATATCTACAGAATAGTGGGATTTTTTGCACCAAATTTTACCTAATCTTGGGGGAATTTTTGGTATTACGGTGCTGTAAAAATTATTAAAAAATTCAAATGTGAGTAATTAAACTCAACAACTTTGCGTGAGAATTTAGACCCAACGTTTCGGAACGTATTGCTTTCCATTCCCGGAGGTAGCTATATACGATAGGATACAAAATTTCATTTGTCTAAATGTCAATATCGACCACCTCTTATCATTTATATCAATTTCATAGGATTGGAAATGTCTTTCAAAGGAGTATTCTTGTAATTGTTGAGTAACAAGAATAACTTGATTATTTGGCTCTAGGATTACGATATTGATCAAATGTAATTGAGGACCAGCCTCGGTCGGCATCATCAATATTACGTTTTTCCTGATATCATGTCCCAAATAATTGAGAGAGCTTACTATTGTAATATCTCCAGATCGATTGGACGGGAGAACTGGCTGAAAATGACGATAATTTGGATCTAATTCTAATCTCTTGTTAAGAGCTGGACCAGGGAGGAAAGGTGGTGGTAAAGACTTGTCGATGAGTAACCAATAATTCAATTTTAATTGTGCCTTGATGGCTATTTTTACTATTTTCTACGATATCGAGAAAAGGAGAGATTACCATGTATAAATAGTACTCCTTACCATCCACATGGTAATCTCTCCTATAATAATGGTCGTTGCTATATTGTATAATAATGCCTACCATGTTCGAATGGTATTGATTACTATACAACATAGTACGCTTTACTGTTGAACATAGTAAAAATTACTATTGAGATTGACATAGAAACCCTTTTACCATAATTTATGGTAACCTCTACCATACAAAAGTAACCCCTACCATTCACTTTTCTCCGTGTATGAAAAAATGACTTGAAAGTTATTCACGAGAAAACAACATAGAGAATCGAAACAATATTTGATAATCTCGCTTTCAAATAATTGATCTTTAGATCGGATAATATTTAATAAAGTATTCACAGGCTCCAACTAAAACTTTTCAGTAGTCAAAATAATCATTTCGATCGTCGAAATCATTTGCACATTCCCGGGAACGAAAAGTCAAACGGGCCAAGTTTGGGCCCGTACTGGCAGCCGAATTGCCGATTTTTGGGTGCCGATCCTCAATTGGCCTTGGACCAGGCTCGGCTAGCTGCTGGTTTGATAACGTTGGGCCGTTATTGACTGCCAAGCGTCGGCCGGTGGTGGGCAACCATGACCCACCCAATACACATTTTTAATAGTTGAAAAAATGAATTAATACATTATTTTTTTATTATTTCATTTACATTCTTCGGCTAATCCTTCCTAAAGAAACCGATAACCACTGATAATGATGTGTGAAAAGTTGGACTCGTCGGGATTCGATCCTGGAACCTTCGGGAACCTTGACTTTACCCAGTCGACCATCGTAGAGTTGTTAGGTACGAAGATTAGCTGATAGTTAAGAAGTTTATCGGCTACATGAATAAAGTATGGTATTTTTATCTGATTCTTCAATTTTCTTTTATTATGAAACTCATTATAATATGTTAAACAGCCTATTCATTTATGACCAATAAATAATAAGATTACAATAGCAAAGGTCTCGAGTTTGAACCTTACATGCCTTATGATCGTTTGACCCTTAGCATATGTTTACATGTTTTCCTGTATGACCCATCCGACCCCTATGATCATTCGACCTTTTATAAAAGCCTTCAACCCTTACAAGTACATTTGCTATTACCCGTAGTTGATCCTTATGACCCTCGTGACACCCTTTTGACCCCTTACATTATTCCGTTCGTCTTCCCTGCTAGACTTTGGCTATAATGAGGGTTTGACCCTTGGAATTTGTAAACTTGTCTTCCCTTTTTAACCCTTATCAAGTCTCGGCGTCCGAAGTTTACCGAATTATTGGCCGCGACTTGGTATTCGACGAATGGCCATTTGACATCCAGCCGACACTTGGCCGTGAAGAAGTCGCCGAGACTTGGCATGCCAGTCCAAAGCCGATGTTTGGCGGTGAGTGGGTCGCCAAGGCTTGGCTTGCCGATTCTAGGCCGAGGCATGGCCGACTCAACAGCATTGGGAATTCGGCCCTGGGTTGTTGAAAAGTTCATTGTGCATATTGCTCCAGAAATTAATTAATGAACAAAATTTCAATCTTTTTTAAATATTGCTCCCGAATAGAAGCTTCCTTTTCGTGAAAATTTTCGATTTTGATTTATTGTGTGTGATCTTATAGACATATCTCTACTACGGTAAGGGATGTCGATCTAAAATTCTTATGTGGAAAATGCGCTTCCGACCAATCTGCTCCATGCAAAATTCTATCAAAATCCATCCAGAAGTTTTTGAAATATATCAATTTTCCAAAAATCGTTTTTATCTTACAAACTTTAACGCCGATCGGCTCGATTTTCCTGAGATAGATAAACCTCGATGAAATATATTTTTAAGAATTTTTAGCATCATCGGCAACATTAGGATGATCAATATCCTCGACGTCATCAATACGATCAACATCGCCAACATTACCAATATCAACACCATCATGAACATCATCAAAAAAATCAGTATCATCATCACCATGCATGCGATTTCTGACATCTTCTTTTTACATACGACGAGATCATTTCCATTTTTTACCGCCTATACGACTATTTTTAATAATTTTTTTTTTCGATTCCTAGATGCTCATAATAACAAATTTTCGAAAAAAAAAGTTGAAAAACTTGAATTTTGCAAATTACGTCTCTGTTGATATTCAAAATTTTTTTTTTTAGTAATTCTCATAATTAAAACAAGTATTTTGAGCTGCCATTCAATTTGGGCATCCTCCTGGATCTATGTTATTTTTAATTTTTTCTTTTGAAAATTTCGCAAATTTGGTCAAAATACCACAAAATGACTTCGATTATGTATCGAAAAAATATGTAATATATAGGTATACAATCAAATTTACTCCATACTGTCTATAATCAAAGTCAATCAACGCCATTTTGAGGTGTTGCGAACAAATTTACGAAATTTCAAAAAGGAAAAATTGAAAATAAAACAGATCTAGGACGATGCTCAACTTGTGTGATGGTTCAAAATACTTGTTTTGATTATAAGAATTACTGAAAAAAATGAAACAAATGATCCGTGACGTAATTTGCAAAATTCAAGTTTTTCAACTTTTTTATTTGAAAAGTCGTTATTATGCGCATCTAGAGATCGAAAAAAAAATTTCACTAAAAATATTATTATAGGCAGTAAAAAATGAAAAATTTTGACGCTTAATAAATCAAAATCGGATGGATAGAACTCGAGTTATTGAAAAAAACCGAAAAAACGAAACAAAAATCATATCTCCGAACTGGGCTGCCGAAAAAATCTGAAAAAATTTGAGATATAGTCTTTCAACCTCGCCAATTGTAGAAAAAATCGCCATCAATTTTTAAGAGGGTGAGGGTCAGCGGTTGACTCATTTGGCGTGGAATACCTCATATATATATATAGCTAATCACCGTAAAAAGCAAACCCCGGAAAATCGCAAAATCGTGAAGCATTCCATATTTTATTACATCAAAGAAGAGAATTTATATGGCGTTCTACATCTTTCTGACGTCACAGGAAATGATTAAATGGGATTTGGATGAGGTAGGAGGGGAACCGGGATTATTCTCAATATAAATGACCAGAAAATTTTAATTGAAAAAAATTCGATAGTCCAGACCGGGGTTTATCGCATTTTTTTAAATAATGAAAATATATGAAGAAGTTACACTGGAAATAAAACACCATATTTCATTGGAGTCAAGTCGAATTACATTGCCATCCACAGCCAAATTTTACTCCAATCCATATTCATTTTCACCTGATAACGCATTTCTTATGAATAAAACTTGCTGTAAACGAAATTCTCTGCTTTAATTTCTTTTCGTTGCTTTCCGAGAAATATTTTTAATGAATTCCATGATCAAATACAATCTTGGACAATACAACATACAATTAACCGCGATTAAAAACATGTTTGCGTAAATCTACTGCAATCTCATCAAAAGTTTGTCCCTGGGATTTGTTGATTGTCATAGCAAATGCTAATCTTACTGGAAACTGTCTTTAAAAAATAAAACGATAAACAATAAATAAATAAATAATAAATTAATTAAATAATAAATAAAAATAATAAATTTTCACAATACACAGTGTATTGTGTAATGCGATGTATAAAAACAATCCATCCTTGCTTATTACCTGTTCGAATCTCACATTCAAGGATATTGTTTGTGAGTTCTAAAACTTAAAGTCGAATTCCATTACAGAGGCCCTCCCTTATACTTAAATTTTTAATCAACATGATTATGACGTTTTGTCGTAATCGTAACTCATATGGCTGAAAATTAGGTGAATTTAAAGTATTCAAATAATATGGAGAAAACATAACGTCTGTTCGTCTTTACCGACCGTGTGGCACTTCAATCGTATTTAGAACGAATTATTTTTAGAGAAGTTCAGTAATCATGAAGATAGCGGATTTGTATGACAAGACGATTTTCAAGTTGAATAAATAATCCGTTTTCGTCTAATAAAATGGGTCTATTCAGTTTACAAACCACACCATAAACAACGTCAATATCTCCATTATCACAGTTGTCAATGCTATCTATGCCGCTATAGATTTTTGCCGTCGGTTTTTCCAATGATTCGAGGAGGTGATTATTAATTTCATCGACATCCATATTCCAGGCAGATAAAATGGCATGCTTTGCTAATAATCCATATTCACGCTTTCTAATAATGTTACCGAAAATTGTATTCACTATTTCTTCATTACATGAAGCCAGACATTGTTGAGGAAGTATTACATTATTGTCCTTATTATTTATGCTTCCATCTTAGATGGGTAACACGAAGTTTTTTAATTCAATTTCTTCAGAAAGAGTTCTCATGTTTTCTGTCGAAGTATATACATGAAAGTATCGCCATAATTCAGAATTTGTAATAGATAAGCTCACTAATTTGCTGCGAGTTGCATGAGGCATTACTGAAAATGATTGACGAAAGTCACCTTCCAGGATAATTATTTTACCGCTCAATGGGATATCGTTATCCATTAAATCACATAATGTACGATCAATTAATGTGAGAGCATATTTTAGAGCCATTGGAGCTTCAACCCAAAATATGACATTAATGGTTCGCAAGCTACTTGCCGCTTTTAATTATTTCCCCATAATAAAACTATCAATTCAAATCAATCCGGGTACCAAAATATATAGACATTCAAACGTGGAAGATTTTTTACGTTCTAACAAGTTCAGTTTTGCAATTTAGTAATATGAAAACCTTTATCCCTAAAAAAATACTTGACGTATTGATTTCAGAATCGAAAGTTTCAAGAAACCGCGAATACAGGGACTCGACAATCAGTAATGAAGGGAGTGCATTCGAAAATAGATGAGCATAAATGTATGGACGTGTGTTGATTGCGGAGTCGATATTGTAAGGAAACGCGAATTATGTAAAATCGATACTCGATGTTAAATCAATACTGAATATCGATTGCGCGTATTTGAAGTTATACATACACATAAATGGACATAGATGATATGAATGTATGGACTTATTTTAGAGTCGAAATTTTAATAGAAATGTGGAAAAACGCGAGTTTATATCGAACCGCCGAAAATACATGAAAATAAATGTCTGAATATGTATCGGTTCCAAAGTCAAAATTCCAAGGAAAACATGAAAAAATGCAAATGTTATAAAATCGATACTTGATAGCGATACTCAAAATTTTAATGAAAATGTGGTAAAACGCGAATTTATATAAAACCGATGAAGACACATGAATATGAAATTTCGAACATGTATGGATTCCGGAGTCGAAATTCCAAGAAAAAGAATATAACTAATAATTAATCATAATCATAATTGGATAATTAAATCAGCGCATTTGCTACTGCATATTATGAACTGCCTACAACACACCCTATCATGTGGTTAGTTACATATGCCAACGCTACGATGCTCCATTGCGTCATATAATTAATCATAATTCAATAATTAAATGAGAGCGTTTGTTACTGCATATCCTGAACTGCATAAAGCATACGCTGTCATGTGTTTATTCGGGTGCGCCGATACTGAGATGCCTATTTCGTCATATTTTCATGTTCTTTTACGAAAACGTTTCAGTGTTCTACTTAAAACGTGAAACCCCGAGTCGAATATCTGGACCTTATTCTCCCCTATTACCTCCTCGAGTCGTATATCTGGACCTTATTCCCCCCTATTACCTCCTTGAGATATTTTTTCCTTCTGTCTTTATCCTATATATCCTAAATAACTCCTTATATGATCCTGCCTCATCCTAACGGCGTAAAAACCTTTCTCAACTGATACTTTTTTCCCCCTTCTCCTCCTGTCGAATGAAAAGGAATCATAAATCCCCTGAATTAACCCTGATAGCCAGGATGATTGAGTAGCTCACTATTTTGTTCATTTCTGTTTGCGGTGAAAATTACTGAAATTCCCACCCTTATTTTTGACTGTCGTTTCTGACCGTTATTTTTGACCCTTATATATGACCCTTGAGTATGATCTTAATTTTCACCCGTACTTCTGACTTTCATTTCTGATTCTTATTTTGACCCTTATTTATGATGTACCCTTATCTGACCCTTATTTTGACCCTCATTACTGACCCTTTCTTTGTTCATTAGGAAGCATTTTGCTAAATCATTAGCAAAAAAATGGGTAGAACAATGAATTTAAAAAAAGAAAATTCCCACTTGTTGCATGTTGTGAATCATTTATTTTTGGTCATTGACTTTTTGTTCATAAAAAAAAGGTACATGGATAAATTACGATGGATATGGTAATGTAAATAAATGTTATCATGTCTGTGGTAATTAGATATCGGTTTCTTCTCGAGTGCCAATTTCCACAACTATACTCTGATCACTTCATCTCCAAATGTATTGTTGCCTCTATGGACTGAGAATGACACTTTAAGATTGATATGCCGGTGCTTCTTGATTGAAAATGCCGGTGGGGAAAGACAGTCCAAAAAAGAGGAAGTACAAAAAGAAATTTGCACTTGTGTGGTGGGTAGACAGTGGGACGAGTAATATCGTCCCATTGAATGCGGTACCCACAAAAGATCGCAAAGTTAATTGTATCACTAAGTTGTTATGGGAAGAAGACGGCAAAACCTCAAAGATTAAGGCCAAAGTGATAGCTATCAGTGGTAAGTATCATTATTTATCAAATTATTTATTATTATTTATTTCTCAATACGTCTTGCGTTCTCTTTTTTGCTCACGTCGACTAAACTCATTAATTCTCCATAAGTCCGCAAACTCAGTTGACGCGTTTCACACAAGAGGTTAGGTTGCATGGATTCCAATGAATTTTTCATCTACATTTTTCTCTGATTCAATTCAATTAAATCTCAATATTTCTCTAGATAATGAAGACGAGCTGAACAACATACTGCTTACGACAACTGGGGAAATATGTGACCCTTCCACAAAACTATTTTCTGCAGAAACCATTCGTCGGAAGAAGAGTTCATCAGAGCTACAGAATGGCCAGAGAAGTAAAAAAATCTAATGGAAAGAAGAAAAGTGAACAAATTAAATTGGATCGTCCTCTCTTCCCATCGAGCAGCACTGGAGCGCCCAGGAATGATAAACAAAAGGCTATTGGCAAGGAAAATTGTACAATGACCAGTGGAGAGTATTTTAGACACCAGCAGAACCTCGAGCGATCACTGTCGTTATCTGCTCATGCTCCTCAGTTTTGCAACAGCTACGCCTCTGATATGACGACAGGGGGTACTTTTGAAAACTATCGACCTCCTCCAGCAGTTCACCAATCAGCTCAATCGTTTTATGCAACACCAGTCGACAGTAATTGTGGACTGATTGGTTTACAATGATTTTTATGGTTTCGACTTGGAGGCAGAAATTTGAATCATTTTTAGCTGTAAAAAGTAAATGTCCAGATGAGAAAAAAAATCAAGTTTAGTTTTCGAGTGACATTCATCAAGTAATACTTTTTAATACTAATTCGCATTTATAGTAATCACAGAAAATTTACCAAAAATTCATAATTCATTTGAAAACAAAAAATGTACAAAAATAAAAAAAGTAAAATTCATAATTCATTTGAAAACAAAAATGTACGTGCGATAATGCACGTAATGAATAAGCTCTCGCTGTGAGAGATTATGTCAATCCAACAAATGTTGAGGAATCTCAATTGATCATAAATTTTCCACAAGAAAAAAATTAGCTCCCTGGAAGACCTTTAAAGTTCCTTCGAGAAAAACCTCCATATTTGAACATAAGAAATAGAACAATAGGGAGAGAAATTTTTATTTTTAACCGTCACAATTATTCATCTTCTATAATATTTTTTTAAATCTAATTTATCGTCTGTTTATATTCATCACCCGGGGTGGATTGTATAATGATATATATTTCAGGTGGAAATTGCTGAGCACTATGGCTTCTACATGCATCAAAATCAAATCACATATATAGAATCTCAGGCTACTCAGAAAGGTGAATTTTCTTGGAAGACATTGGTCCGTGAGGCCCTGTTAGCTGTCTATGGGAATAATATAAAAAACTTCTGTGCATGTGGACTGAGAGGATCCAAAACACCAGCGATTAATCGGCAGCTACTTGATGGATTGTTTGATAAACCATTTTGATAATTTTCATAGAAAACATGGAGTAAATTTTATAAGATGGATAGAGTAGGATGGATATTTTTGCAATTGAAGTTCTATATTGATAACAGGAAGGATAGTTAAATTATAAAATTATCAATACATGTATTACTGGAATGAATTTTGCTGAGGCCAGGTTGCACCAAATTTTGTTAGGCTGATTTAAGAGGACAGGAAGAAAAAAAAAGAGAAAAATAAATCGAAATGTTTCCTTCATAAATTCTCCTCATTCTTTGGATTTTGAGGGATAAAAATCATCACCAAAAAAAATTACCTCCACGAAATTGTGATAAAACGACTTCAGGGTGATCTGTGGAGCCTAAATAATTTTCAAGGAGGAAATTTTTTTAAAAATACAATTAGTGTATTACTTTATCAATTTTCTTTCAAAAGCCGACTTTGCTTTTTTCTCAGATTATCAAAATATTTTTCAGCAGTTTGAAATGAAGAATCAAACACTAACTTTTCAAAATTTAGATAATAAAATAATTGTAGAATATGCACACATCATTAAGGGAAGGTTCCTAAGAGTACTGAAAGTCGCGTTGACTTGATTGACATTACTCATACGTTCCAAATCGATTATATATGTCTAAAAACAAAATTAATTACAAAAAACTAATATCATTACAATAACAATATATTATTGTTTATTTGGCTCGCAAGCGCTCAAAATTTTGAAAATAGTCCCGGGGCTCCAATTTGAGAGCTACAATTTTGTTTTTATTTTTGAAAAATGTGTAGAATAACAATTACGAGCTAGTGATCTGGAATATGAGCCTTACACAGCGAACTCCGTTTTTTTTTTTATATTTCAAAAATTGCACTATTCATGTAAAACAGCCAGGGAAATAATCCTCAAAATAATACATCGCTTATGTCCTCCATGACAACGTCGCACTTCACCTTTCCCCCAAAGTGTTAATGACCACAAGACATTCATCATAAGTCAGTCTCGCAATTTTACATCGTTATTGAACCCGAGTTACCTCCAAAATGCCCAAAATTAGACGACAAGTGCAGCAGCAAATGCAGCCGCTGCTGCTGGTGCTGTCTCCGCTGCAATTGCTAATGGCACAGCAATGAATCCAAATTCATTATCTGGAGGGAAAAAACGTGATGCCGATGATGGCAAACAATAGCGAGAACCACGAGAAGAGCGTCGCAAATGTCGTTAAACCCGTTGGAATGGCAGTGAACACGACAAAACCTTCATCCCCGGGATGCCAACTGTCCTGCCAATAAACCTGAAAGCTGAGCAGGAGCAAGCATACCTCTTTCAGCTACAGATTGAGGAAATCAGCAGGAAACTGAGGACTGCAGATCTTGGAATACCGTTCAATCCTGAAGAAAGATCACCATCACCTGAGCCGATTTACAGCAGTGATGGGAAGCGGTTGAATACGAGGGAATATCGAACTAGACTAAATTGGAGGAGGAGAGGCATAATCTTATTCAGAAGATATTGAAGATTAATCCGGACTTCAAGCCTCCACCAGATTACAAGCCTCCCATCATTCATAATTGCTATTTTACACATCCTTCGAAAAATTCATAAAAAAATTGGTAGCTGATTAATTGGAGTCTTGGTACTATTTTTATCATTCAAAAATTCGAAAATTGAAGAACTGAAAAACTGAACAATTAAATATTGAAAACTAACGACGAAAAAGTTATTTTCAAATAGTTGAACAAAAAGGGAAATAAATACTAAACATTGAAATTTGTAGAATTTTAGAGAAATTGGAAATTTTCTTTGTAACAGAAAAAAACAGCCAAAAACAGTCGGGAGGGGGTCCACCAAATGTTTCGTATGTTTATGCCCCCCCCCCCGATTTTTTACTGCTGTTTTTTCTGTTACAAAGAGGATTTCTAGTCTCTCTAAAATTTTATAAATGTAAATTTCTTAGCAATTCCATCATTATTAAAAAATTATTTCGTTTGTTATCGACATAAAGATTCTATAACACTTCGATCATTACAATTATTATCAATCAATTTATTCGCGATGAGCCACACTAACCGAATAGTGATTCACAATGATCTTGCTTTATGATTAACACTTTCGCGGAATCCATTGTCTTCCTTTGAAGCCTCATCCGCAATTAATATTTTTGATTTTACAGCATGGGCATCACGAATAGCCAGGAAATTTGATAAAGTCATTGACAGAGACAAATATGTGGAGCATATCAATAAAACTGCATCAAACAAAAGGCAGAAACGCAAACAAACTTCTAAAGACTCTTCTGAGTCTCCGGAGAAGAGACATGGCGGATAGCCAGCTGCACTCACATGGATATCGCTAAAGGCCCCTCATTTACTTATACTTTCATGTATTTCTTATATACGTTCATACAAACAATGTATATTAACAATTCTCATGTTAATAATTAAAAATAAAGAAAAAATACCTCGAAAGGGTTTGTAGGTTCTTTCCAGGAGGGATGGAGTGGAAAACATTTGAGGGGGTGCAGGCGATAAATAGGTTTAACACACCTCCTGTTTTCCTCCTGAACCCTCGGAATTTGGAAATAACTCGCACGTTCAGGCGGAAACGAGGGGGTTTTTCTGAATGTAAATACACCCTAACTTCATCCTGGTCCTCCTACTCATGATAGGTATTCAAGGGGGAATTCAGGTCCTAATATTCGACTCGGGACTTCTCCTTTTTCTTTATAGATTATATGTAGATTATAATAACGCAAAAAGTAACGGTGGCATGCCCTACAACGAGGGGCTACTTACTGCATAATTGAGTGACATCATGATTTCGAAATGAAGTCGATTTCGGGCATTTTCAGCGGTGATTGCAGTGATTTCAGAAAAAATGAAGTCACTGATGAATAGTAATTTCAAGTCACATGAATTGAAATCACGATGAATAAAGTTAATGAATAATGGGGGTAAAATTAATAAATAATGAATAACTGACGAACAATAATGAATTCCTTCGATTCCGCTCTGTCAATCGTGGGTTCATGACGATGAAAAGCGCTCCATTTTACCTCAGTCTCCAATAATAATTCACAAATAACAATCAATTTCAGAACGTTATATTAGTAAACAAAAGTTACACAAATGATTTCACACATAGATTGTTATAATATTGACTCATTTATTTAAAAAGACTTCTTAACATCCTCAAAAATTCTTTCAGGGAGCCTCAAATTACCACTCTCAGGTGATCAGAGGAGGAGGAATTGTTCTTCGATACTGGCTTCTATTAATGTAGCCATGAGAATTCATTGACTCCGACTTTGAACTATTCTTTGACACGAGCATATTCACACGAAGACTTCCGGCTTCGTAGAGTTTCCCTCTCTGAAGGAGCGAAATTCAGCACATACCCTAATATACAAGTAGGATATTTTTCTTCTTAAAATAAACACTAATCACCGATAGTGATTACGGCATTTTTTTATCATCTTTGACAGGTGTGTCAATTTCAAAATTACGAATTTCTTGCACAGTCCGTACTACGCCAGTGCGCCAATGATTTCAGTGGTTTCATTGATTTCAGACGTTTTCACTTGAGTTCGGAATGATTTTATGCCGGAGTAGTCCGTGATTCCGGGAGTGAGTCGCCTTACAAGCTTACTACCAGTTCCATTGATGGTAGTGAGCTTCCGAATCGATCCATAGTAATTACCTATCCTTGAAACGGAGATACAACCGTAACCGCATGCTACTGGATATTTACAGGAAAATATTCAACCGTTTAATGAAATAGATTTATACAAAAGGTTAAATATCTGCGAAACTGCTCGGCCGATTGCGCTTATCTAAAATACCAACCTTCAGTATTGTAAGAGCAATAATCATATCAAATTTCAAGTTGGTATCTTCATTTGCTGCTTTCGAATGAAAGCCTTGTATTTAACAGATATTCTGGTTATTCATATTGAGAATAATCTCGGTTCCCCTCCTACCTCATCCAAATCCCATCCAATCATTTCCTATGAGGTCACAATGATGTGGAACGCTATATGAATTCCCTTCTTTAATGTAAAAAAACTATCCAAAATAATTTGGTATCTTCATTTTTTGCTTTCAAATGAAACCGTTGTATTTGGCTGGGCGCTGCGGTGATTTTTTGTGGCGCGAGCCACAAACCAATTATTATTTCGAAATTCATATAACGCGTCTCGAATTTTCTATATCGTCGTAGCTGAGACAAACATCATTTTATCCTTGTCCCTCACGAAATTTCTGGACAATTCTCGAACCTTCCATAACAAAAGGTATTTAAACCCGCACGCTCCCAACCAAATATCTCAGTCGATCTCAGTCCAATTCTCAAACTCGATGTAAATACATTTAACGTGCTAAATGCTACACCTCTATTCACATGTTTTCCTTTCTAAAGTCTGATTCTCATCGAATTTATTTGATGCCTAAAGGTGGTTAGGTGATGTTGTGAAGTGAATTTCGAGAGAAAATTCCCGTAGTTCCCGGTAGCTTAGTTAGAGAGCCTGACGCGTAACTGGGAGACTAGGGTTCGAATCTCGGCTGAGCGATGCAGGATTTTTCAATTCATGAGATATAACAACTCGTTAAAATTTCGTTTTTCCCCAACATCTTGAAAACGATTGTACCGATATCGATTTTTCTTTTTTCAAAATGCTCGTCGCGATAACCTCTAGGGGAGACGGTGCCAGTACCGCGCGGCGGGTAATACCGCATATATCAATTTTTCCACTCCTATCCTTCAAATCAATTTGCTGTCAATTAAATATTAAATGATTATCTATTACGAGCTTATTTTAGTGAAAATATGGCGTTTTTAATTGCAGTAAGTTCCAAAAAAGTAAGTGAAAATGTTTTGGATCAAAACGATGTAAAATTTGGCCATTAGAATTTAAGCTTTCTTGTATTGTGGAATGGAATAAATCACATGAAATTACTAGAGACACTTTCAGTGTAGTTTTTTAGGTCAATGGATTTTTTTTTATAGTCTGACAACAATGCAAGCAATTATTACCGATTATTTATTACAGCGTTTCGTTTGCGGGTAATATCACGCGCCGAGCGAGGGCAATACCGCGCAGTGAGTTACAGGCTGGACTGCCAGCTGGCAAAGGTACTGAACGTCCAAGTCCGTTTTCCTCATTTGTAATCGGCATAATAAATTTATAAAGCAAAAATAAGACATCCTTTGAAGTGAAATTAAAGTTTAATTCATTCATTGAAGCTGCAGCATTATTAGCAGCTCTCATTAAAGAGGAAACCGACAGATAGGTAATGGTCATCTGTTGATCCCTCGATTATTTCATGAATCGATGGTGAGTTTTTTCGTCTTTTTTATAGAAATACCATAGAAGAAGAACCCTGAAGAGTTAAGGATGTATTGCTGTCTCCCCACCATTTTTCATATTTTTTGCAGATTTCTGGCAGACTGTTGATCAGATTGACGCGAAAACATAAACCGTTTTTGCGTTTTATCATTATTCCATAATTCAAGGAGTCTCATCGCCGTACAACAATTTTTCTACGTGTTTTCTAAAGTTTTTAGGAATAGTCGCTTGACTATGAAATATGGTGACTCTTTTAATGAGGATAAAACTCAAAAACGGTAAATTTTGTTGCATCAATCTGATCAACACTTTGGCAGAAATCTGCAAAAAACATGAAAGGTGCTGGAAAGACAGCAATACATCCTTAAAGAAAAGAGGAAAGTGGAAAGATAATGCCTTGGATTTAGCGCTGGAGGCCATTGCCAATGGTACAGCACCCTGCGCGGTATTGAAAACTCGGCGAGCGGTAATACCCGCAGCGGTGGGTAATACCGCTTACAGACCGTCGAAACAATAATTAATGATTTTCGTACTTTTTTCTGTATTAACAACTCTAAAAAGTGCATAATCTTGAAACTGAATCACCACAAAATACTTTTCTCGCGTTTATTCGTCTACAATCTGATCATAATTTTCAAAATATGCATTAATTTGTTAGGTGCGCGGTAATACCATTAGCTCCCCTATCTAGAGCGATCAGAATAGACATATCAGTTAACACAAAGTTCGCAGATATTGCCGTTGTTCCCTTTTTTTCATGAAAAATCTTGTACGCACGATAACTTAAGAAAAAAATGAAGATAGCAAGTTGAAACTTGGTATGACTACAGCTCTTATAATAGTGAAGATTAGTATTTCGAATAGGCGCAATCGGCCGAGCAGCTTCAGAGATAGTTAACCTTTTGTATAAATCTATTTTATCAATAGATTGAAGATTTTCCTATAGACACCCCGCAGAATGTAGTCATGGTTGCACGAGGACAGGGAATCGCTATCGATCCATTTGGAAGCTTACTACCAATGAATTGGTAGAAAGCCATGTGTTATCAAAAGCGATGTGTTATGAAAGGGATGTGTTATCAAAAGGTGAAGGTTCTAAATCAGGGGTCTTATGTGTGAGGGGTGGGGATTTTCAACAAGGGGAGGGAGGGATCTTATATATAGGGAGATTATATAAGGATAGAAAATATACAAAATCAACACTGAGGATCACATGGGTGAGGTGTTACGGTCAAAAATGAAGAATAGAGGTGAATATAAAGGGTCACAAATACCCGAGTGGAAATTCCGGTCAGGTCTTGATCAAGTTTGGATCAGGTTAGACCTGACCACTGATCAGGTATTGATCAAGTTGACGGATCCGGTCTTGATCAGACATGTTACGCCTCTGATCAATCCGGATTTGATCAGGACGAATGGATCCGAACTTGATCAAGTCAACTGTATGAAAACCGGATGACCTGTCTGTCTGTGTCAATAACAATTATCAATGATAACTAATCCAAAACAAAAGATAATTCAATTATTTCACCGTAAGCCGCCTCTCTTAATGAATCTCTACTGTTATTATCTTTGAAAAAGCTTATTATTTTTTTACCGATGCTGGGGATCGAACCGGGGACCCTATGATTGCTAATCCTATGCCCTAACCGCTACGCTATCACGCTATAACTATTGAGTAAACTGTACATTGCCTATATGATTTATATCGGGGTATTCGTTGAATTTACGATTATTCCTGATCTCGCGAATGTGCGTGTGTATTCTCAGAGATAAAATATGTTCAATTAAATTTTTATTTATTTCATTAATGAATAATAATAATGATAATAAGAATAACTCTAATAAATAAATAGACATTTGGTGATTTTTTTTCTCAAGATCATTTACGTGTAAATTTGATACTCCTCTAACACGTATTTACGACATCATCATCCCTCCCTTCTGTACATTTGAGAAGGGCTGGCTGTTAATTAAACTGATTAATTAAATTAAATTCATTACATTAAATTAATTTGTTTTAATTATAGCATAATGATCCGTTTCAAAGATTGAAAATAATTATTGATAATGGATGATAAAACTTAATTTGAATAGTATAATACTAGTTAATTAAATTATCCGATAAACTTATTAAAATTAATGTCAGGTGGACCGGATCAGAATCTGATCATTTTCTCTTCAATTGACTCCGTTCAAATGCCGATCAACGACATCATATCCGAAATTGCTCAAATTGGGGTCAGGCAGCCGACCTCATGGTGAGATCGTGCTTACCTGATCAGAACTTGATCTGAATCATCCTGCAGTTTTTCGGTGTCCGCACTTTTTTCCTTTGGAAAAAATCTTTTGGAAAAAATCTCTCGGAAAAATACTTTTTTTTCAAAATTACTCGTGAAAAAATTTTTTCCGGAAAAAACTGCTTGAGAAAAAATTTTCCGGAAAAAATTATTTGGCAAATTTTTTTTTGGAAATAATTTTCCGGTATTAATTTTTTTGGGAAAAAATAACATTTTTAGGGAAATAATAGCTTATCCAGTCACATTTGATTGTAATTCTTTCTTTTTTTATTGCGGAAAATAATAATTGTTGATAACTGTAAATATTATAATAGTCAAAAAAATATTACTGTGATCTAAATCACTGTAAATATTATAATAATCAAAAAAATATTAATGTGAACGAATATCACTTGAATTGTGTTAATGGAAATAATTTTGAGCTCACGAAATTCCCAAGGATACATATATATTTGGGTATTAGCCACGGCACAATATAAACACTACACGAAACAGTGTCATAAGTGGGGGAAATTAATCTCCAGTCGATTGTCGCTATCCCTTCCAACGTCAATTCTACTATCGCACCATTCAATACATTTCCAGCTAGGATTCTATTTTTTTTTCTGACATTTTTTCCAAGGAAGTAAAAAAAAGGAATTAAATTCCGGGAAAAAAATTTTCCCAAGTAATTTTTTCCGAAACAAAAAATTCCCAAGTAATTTTTTCCGAAACAAAAAATTCACAAGTAATTTTTTCCGAAACAAAAAATTCCCAAGTAATTTTTTCCGGGAAAAAAAATTTCCCAAGTAATTTTTTCCGGAAAAAAATAATTCCGGGAAATTTTTTCCGGAAGTTTTTTTCCTTAGGGAATAAGTGCGGGAACCATCTGAACCCGTCTGTAGTTTTTCGGATTCGATCTGCTGGATCAAAACTTGGTCAGGTTCTCATCAGGAATCACCGGATCAGTCGAACCTTACAAAAACCGGATCAAGTTCTGATCGTGCTTCAGGTGGGCCTGAAGCAATTTCCACTCGGGTAAGAGTAAAAATTAAGGGTAAGGGTAATAATGAATTGGACAGTCAGGTGTGAGGGTAAGAAATAATGGTTGACGATGACAATGAGAGTCACAAACAAGAGTCTGAATGAAGGGCCACAAAGTTTAGGTGACTATGAGGGACTGAAATAATAGCAGAAATGGAGGTAAAAAATGAAGGTCAGAAACAAGAATAAAAAGTAATAGTCACCGACTAATTAATCTAAAAACCGACTTGAATCAAATCGAAAAATCGACTTGAATCGAATCGGAGTCGAATTGAATCAAGTGGAAAAATCGACTGGAATCAGACCGATGTGCCTGTTTGCGAATTCAGACTTAATTCATATCGACGATCCGATATCAAATAAGTCGATTCCCGGCATGATTCAGTCCGACTTCATTCGAACCAATTGTTCGGTTTGATTTAGGACGATTTTTTTTGAGTGGAGTTTCTTAATAATTGTACTGACAGGAGGGCAGGATGTGTCAATAACCTGAATCCCTGCAGAGTTGACCCAGTGAGGACGATAACTGTAGCCTTTGACAAGTTGACCCAACTCAGTAGAGATGCGTGACCCTGACATTGCCGGCGCTTGGGTCAAGTAGCCAGCCAATCCGCTGGCAGAACCGAGAATTAAACCGAGAATTGAATTAGCTAGGGAAACCTCGAAAATGAAGGATGGATAATTAGCGGCTTTCGAACAAAATTCCATAAATACTTGCTTTTTTCAATATTCTCTTTATAGGAATGAATAACAGATCAGTTCCACATTCCAAAAAAATGTTTTTTTCACAAAAAATTGATTTTTGATGCGATTCTGGAAGCATCAAAATTCGTTATATGACGTATTGGGATCGACAAATACGTCGATTTAGTTAAGAACTATACGGAATGTTATTATAATGCTGGATGAGAGGAATAAGAAATGTGATTTCTCTTTCCTGCCATTCAGACATTAGTCAGCGTTCCCATGATGGCATTGGGATAGCATGTCCATGGTGTCAGTTGGACATCATGGTGAGCAGTCCCACGGTTTTGCGAGTTCAGTTCAGGTATCCTGAACTGTTTGACTGTGTTAGTTTGTGTCAATGATGGCACGGAACAGCATTTGTGAAGAAAACCGTGAGACTGCTTAGCTCAGCAAACTGGGGCTTTGACGAGTTTCGAGGACTCTGGAAGCACCAGAGTACGATCGGGAGCGAAGTGGAGCGGATCTCCAAGCTCCACTCCAAGCATAAGTCTAAGTCCGATCTCTTAGCAACGCGTAACCGAATCCAAGTCGAAACCCTGTCGTGTATTTTAGTCAATAATTATCAATAATACATCTATAGCTTTTGCCAGATAAATACACCTGTGTTTGCAATTACATACGTCCCCAATCCTTCATAACCATCCCCCAGTGAGCGAACCCCCCGTGAGCTCACCGCCGAACTTAGCCGAGTCGGAGTGCGAGTAAGGATAATATAATCTTTACCTGAGTTTTACCTCCGGGTAAAACTTATAACGTCACAGTTACAATTCCGGAAAAATTATTCCTTTGAGTGAAAAATTGATTAAGATTAAATAATTTATACAAAAAAAAATCATTGTCTCCGAAAATCCCAATGTTTCAATCATTCCACTAGTCTACTTCAAAAAGTCGATTTTCAATTTTCGTTCCATATTTTTAAATGTTCCCTCATAATTATGAATAAATAACAATAATACTGGCGAAAAAAGAATTGAAATTTTAAGGACAGTTCAATAGTAAATTTTAGGAGTTTGTAAGGGAAAAGTCATGAAATGTAAAATTTCACTGCAAATTTACTGCAATTCAACATTTTTTAGCAGCATGGAGATAAAAACTCTAAAGTTACTTGAATTCTCATTCAACATAAGAACATTCTGTACCCAATTACTCCATAGTTTGCGATGCTGACCCAATTATAATTGTCCAAATCGAAAATAGAATTATTAAACTTCCTTAATGTTGCTTCTAGTAAGGTTGTCTCTGAAGTTGATTAGAATTAATGGCTAAATGAATAAACAATGGGACAACAATTAATAGTAAAAGGTGGAATTTTCCAAATAAAATTTATGTGAAAGCGTAGCGAGCTCCCAATAACTGCACTCTGATTGATTGAAATAAGAACGAGGAACATAATTTGAAAAATTGGAGAAATTCCTTGGGTTTTTCCAACAATTTCACATATATTTCTGCAAAAAAATTCTTAAGAATTTCGAAATTTTATGGAGAATTTGAAAAAATTCTCCATAAAAGATGATACATGATTTAAGTTTCAAGTTCTATAATATCTAATAAAAATGTGAAAAAGATCATGAATGCCAAAGATTATCAGAGTCAGTCTTATACTTTTTGCAGAAAAATAATTGAATAATTGAATGATGTAAACGTAGCAAGAAGAATAAACGGGGCGGCGAAGACTAAGAAATTCTGGGTTGGGAAAAATTTAATAATTATTGTTGTAACAGGCTATAGCTCTGTAAACAATAGAGATATGACAAAAAGGCATACACTCAAATCAATGTATTCTTTATCAGGGAACAGCTTCGCTGTGAACATTTTTCCGTATCCCGAACTGTTTACTCGCTAAACTGTAATAAACAAACACGTTGTTGGTGATTCGTCCCGTGATGCAGCATATGAGCGTTGCTATCTCATCAACGGTCAGATCCGGAGAAAAACTTCAAACTAATGTATGCGAAATTTGATGGCAAATATTTTTCATTTGACCCATTTTTCCCTATCTTCATTGAGTTTGCCGATAAAGGCTTCGGAACGCGCCGACACCTATCGCGCAAGTGTTAATACGCCGCCCGCTTCTCTGCCACCTCCGGTAACTCTTCATCTATCATAGTTAGGGGGAAAAGTTATAAAACAAAAAATATGTATTTTTACATCTCAAACATCTTTTGTTTTAAACTTTTTCCCCTATCTGTCACTTTTTACGTCATATGATCGATTGAACAATTAAATTGTTATCAATAAATAGACCCGACACAATATGGAAAAATCGACTTCGGATACAGATTCAGCACCATCGAAACCATAAACTTCAACAATAAAAGTCAATTTTCTCGATAGTGCATACAGAACCAGTGCTAGCATTTGAAGGAAAATAAAAGTTTTGTAGTTGCGTAGTTGACTTCACCAATTACGCCATTTTCAGTAAGTTCAAAAACGTGTCAATGGTACGATTTTTTTGCGGTTTCATAATCGATAATGATCTCGAGAACAAAACCCAAACCCACGAATTCTCGTTCTGATTTAAATCACATCAGGTAAATTCTGAAATAATTCAGGGTGTTATTTTTCCGAAATAATATTAAATTCTCCCGAAAATATCATGCTGAATACTATGGGATTTTCCATGTGGTATGGAGTGATGAATGCTGTGAGGTAATGTATCAGACACGATATATTATAATTGAATTGATTGTAAACAATTTCACAGATGGAATATTTACACGAATAAATCCGAAAACCATTGTTTGAAATAACAACATTTTGTTCATTTGAATTTTACCCGAATTTAATTTAGAATTAAAGTGGTATTTTGCGCTAGGAAATTTAGTTTTCAATTATAAAAACTAAACAAACAGCTTCATTTTTTATTAAATTCGGGTAAACCTTAATCTAATTACTTATTGAAGTTCCGAACAAATTGATATTTTTCATTCTCAAATACTTTGTTATATTTTTGTTGGAATATGGCTCCAGCTCCTGGTCCTACTACAAAATTATCTATAGTATAAGACATATCTGTATAAGCTAAGAGGGGAACGAGATCGTGCGCATGCGCAGATCTCATCCCAGGCCGGTTGCGACGTGTGTGCGATACATTCCTGTACGAGACGTGTTGGACGCTAGACGCGAGACGAGTGACGTGCTTTATTGAATAAATCTAGACGAGTTAATACTGTGTGTATATTTATTGTATCCCAATCCCGCATAATCTATCAGGTTATGGGCTGCCAGTCACACTTCAAGTGCGCAATAAAATAAACTGTGTATAAGTGAAAAGGAAAAACTCAAGTGGAAGCCAGGATTACCACGTGGACTGAGCAGTGTGATTTGAGGCCAGAGAGATGAAAAAATGGAAAGTCAACAGGAAATGACAAGTAAGTAAAGTGATTTACACTTAGTGATTTACACTTAGTGGAAAAAGAAAAATCAAAGAAACAAGCGTCTCCAGGACGGCAATGAAATTGCATCATCCCGAGAGCTTGGCGGGAACAACGAGTAAACCGGACACAAAAATGGCCGACAACCATGAGTAACCGACGCGTCTAAAACAATTTTCGTTAGAAGCCTAAATAAAAGTCAATTAAAAAGTTGGAAAAATTAAATTAAAACAATGACGTGAATCAAGTTTTTCATCTATATAGGGATGAGCTAGGAGAGTTGGTGAGCTGAAAAACATTAAAATAAAGATAAGGAATTTCATGAGGGATGAGCGGTGAGGGGGGTCGGTTGGCGTGGTGGGTGCGTCGCTGGAACGGCGGCGCGTAGTAATACATAAAGTAGAGCCCACTGAGATGGAGACGCGCATATAACACATAAAGTAGAGTCCACTGGAATGACGACGCGTAGTAATACGTAAAATAGTGCTCATGCATGAGAGCGCGTGTTCCAACCAAACCTGACGAGAAGAGAAAATATGAATTAACCTACACCTCAGTATGAAATTAAATCGTAATAATTAATTTGATTAAAATTACTACAGGTGACGACTTGTGGGAATCGTGGAGGAACTTGACTACTTCCTTCGGATTCGATGAGTTTCACAGAGGAGAGAATGTTATTCTCGAGGTGATAGAGGAAACTCTATTAATGAAAACTCACAAGATCAAGTTTTACAAATTTGGCGAGTTGACGTGAGTTGACAAGAGGTCAGGACGAGAAAGAGATGACAAATGCATGCGATTGAGTGCGTGTGAGGATATATATATATAAATATGCACAGCGTACATATACGCCTCCATATACACTACATGTGGCTATCCTACTCGCCTTTTCTCTGAGAGGCCACTGGGTCAAATTGGAGGCGACTAGGTACCTCTGGGGTTAACCCAACTTTTTGAAATGGGCGATTCCACAATTCTGGAGTTCAGGACGCCACGCACACCACACACATTTCGCGATGTTAAAACCCAGAGGGATTTAACCCGGAAGGAGTGTGTTTCTCGAGCGGGGGACCGAAAATTTTTCAAAAATCGGAGGCGACTACGTCTGTTTGATGTAACGGAGGCCAGTTGTAATTGCGTGCAAAATATATATATATATATATATAT
>NW_021680661.1:355571-355869 GCF_001412515.2 Diachasma alloeum
ATATATATATATATATATATATATATATATATATATATATATATATAGAATCAAATCTGAAATTAGGATGTTCCATACGGTTGATTGGCGGTAGCTCGTTTGACCGTACGACGTTTGAAACTGATCGACCTTTGGGCACAAATGAGTCTTTGTGTACATTTCTCATTTGTGTTCGAAGTTCTAATGATGACAATGTTTGTGTTCAAATTGTTAGCAGCGGAGCAAATCATATGATTTTCATAAAATTAGAATTAATTAATCATAAACTAAATTAATTTTAACAGGTAAAAACATGATA
>NW_021680662.1:0-14469 GCF_001412515.2 Diachasma alloeum
ACTGCTACATTATGATCATTTAATATGATTGTTATTATTCCATGGACGAGTAAATTATCCCAAGATCCGTAACTGTCTGTGAATTTTGCGCCTTCACAGTTACTGTCGGACTGGCTTCTTCCAGCGAGAGTAACGGAGCGTTGTTTCGTACCATTAAGAGCTAAATTACTAATAAATGTATTTTCATATCGAAAAGCCCTATGTTTTTGCATATTTCTACATAACTCTGCTGAAATGGGAGCGAGGTATTCGGCTAGACCATTGTGTACCATGGAATTATGTGACCACATTCCGCAATTAAATATAGTGCGTTCTATTTTTACTAGACAAGATTGTACATGAATTTCTCGGAATCTTGCAAGCTGTAATAAACGAATATACGTATCTTCAATTATTGGTTTCCTCGCTTCTATTTGGCAGGGTTTTACATTTAATAGAGATATTGTAGTTATATTGGCGTTTTGTGCTCCGCAATCGTAAGCCACGAATGCTTCAGCTGTTGCCATTGAAATAATGAGAATGTTGACTAGAACACTCATCTGAAACAAAGGATGGGTTCCTTTTCTTTTAATGATTAATTGTTGTGTACAGAAAACAAAAGTTGTTTATTTATGGGGAAGTGAATGAATTATTCTAGATGTACCATGCTTGGAGGTTCATCTAATATTGATTCGAAATTATGTTCATGACTTCTCAACCAATCTCGTAATTTTATTGCACGGTTATAAGCGCATTTATACCGACCGTGTCGCAGGACGGAATGATAGAGACATTGATCATCAATGTCGGGCAAATTTTCAATTTTCGATGCTATTTTAGTGGATTGTACGATTTTACATGACAGAAAACCGGATAAATAATCAACATTATCTCTTCCTTCTTTATATATTCTCACAGCCGAGTGAGCAATATTAATGAGGAATTGTTCAATAGACATTAAATTCGATTCTCCGTCTATCCATTCGATTCCGTGCTCAATGCGGGTTAATCTGCGATTATAATTTACTACAGTTTTCTCAAAATCCTTTAGAGGGCATGGGGGTTTAATTAACCAGTGGTTCCCGGTTGGGCTATTCAATGATAGTATCGCCATTTTCCTAGGCCAGAGTTCGTATTCTTTGGTGGCGTGATGCTGAATGTCAATCACATATGTCTGCATTTTTCCCGACTGCGCCACTTCGTGTTAAGACCCTATAGAGCAAGGTTGTGTATTTATAATTGAATCCGGCAGCAGCTAGGGTTCTCGGGGTTAAAGAATGATTAGTCCCTGGAAGCCATGGCCAATCACTGTAGCTTCGGAGTCGCATTAACTCGTCCCTGAAGTCCATTTTTCTGGAACTATTATTTTTTCTTTTGATCAATAATACGATACTAAGGTAAATCGAGTCTAGATACTCTTGATTTAAGGCACACGGAAAAAGTAAGATTAATGATTATTATCATTATTTAGTGGAAAGAAGAAATATCCTATCAGGTAGAATATTACCTTTTATGGAATAAAAATTTGATTTTTATTTGTCAATACTACTCCGCAGTAGCAGCAAATGATAAGATCTTTAGAACATTTTACATACGTTAAGGCGTGTTTACAGGGTAGTGAGAGTACGTTTATATTATTTTCAAAACAGATTTTACATTTTAATGACTCATTTAGCGGTTTATCATTTAAATTTGATTCTGATTGGCTAGTAGTAATAGTGGCAGGATCTTCCGTCATCACCCAAGATGGAGGTTTTTTAATTTTGGGACCGTCTAGTAACTGTACGGAAAGTGGACCGCGAATTGTATAGATATCGTTAGGTTGACATTCGCGTATGGGGATTGTGGCAGGATCGATCCCAATTGGTACATTCCCACAGAATTCGCCTCTGATAAATCTACATGCTGACCGCCATCTCCAATGATTTACAAGTGGGTCGTCTCGCTCTTCCCATTCTTTTACTATCATTTTACACTCGAAACATCGAACGGCGTCGTCTTCCCCCATGAAGTAGTAGCCCGCAGCCGCGAGTAGTTGGGGGGTAAGGAATGGATCTACCCAATCCGTATGGGGCCATCCGGTGTAGCTCTGGAGTCTTTTAATTTCTTCTCGATATTCCATTTTCTGAAATCCGTTCCGTTCAATTGGGATTACGCAAATTAATTTTTATTACGGAATTATTTATTGTTTATACATATTGTCTAAAACAAATTCTGTTACGCTTGAAAAGAAGAGGTTCGACCTTTTTATCCAATTCTTGACCGAACGTATTATCAATTTTACTAGGATCTAAATACTCGCTCAATTCCTTTGAAGTTATTTGTTCATTATTTGAAAATAATGGGTCTTTTCCCAGTGTTTTGAGTATTTCCTCATCATATTTGAACATTAGGGTTTCTATTAATTCGCTATTTAAAAATATAGGGCAATTAGGTGAATTAAAGAAATGTTTGAGAAGAGACGATTCGTAGTTGTGGTGTATATCTATTACAAATGGGCAAGCAAGGCAGTGTACGCGTAGTTTGTAACCAAAGTAGGCTAGTCCTGCCTTGGCGAGAGTCACTTTTGTGTTGATGTTTTTAGAAGAAAAATCGTTAAAGGTATTTAATCGCTCTTCCCAATATTGGAGGGCGTGATGAGTTTTAATTTTCCGAAAACTTTTGTCTAGGAATCCGGTTGTCATTATTTCGGTGGTTTATTGTGGGTACGTGTTCGTGGAGACGTTTGCTTGTGTGGGCGTCGGGGCGCCATTCCCGTTTGATGGTGGTAATTCTGGAATTGAAGTGCATGGAAGATTTAATAGAGAGCAACCTGGAGATGCTAAATCATGCCGTTTTTGAATATCGTCCCCAGGCAACCATAAATTTAATTTAATTCCGCAGCAAAAGCATATAACTTCATCATCTTCACCAGAGTAGAAAAATCCCTTTCTGGCTAGTAATACAGGGGATAAAAGTTGAGAAACCCAAGTGAAAAAAGAGTGGATCCGAACATCGACACGACTAAATTGAGGATATGCAATATTAGAATTACTTGGTATTCGCGTTCGTTGGTTTCTATATCTGGGCATTGGTGATACTAAATAAGAATGATGAGGGTGAGGAGTTTGAAACCTATTTACAATGCGTGTCATTTTTGCTACGTTCATCATTGAGCATTGATAATTTTTTCCGTGACAATTAAGGGTCTGATGAAGTTTGCAAGTTTCAGAAAGATAGGAAAAGGGTTCGCCGTATGCGAGAGAAACATTCAAGATAACAATTCTTTGGTAGGGTAATACGTATGCAGATAACTCGCCATCTTAGGATGAATAACATAAATAGTAGTGGTTTCTGGCGGGATAACCGCGCATAACCCTTTTAATTTTTGATGATTGAGGCCAGATGTGTTCCAACGAAGCCCGTGTTTATTTGTGGTTAACAATTTGTGAACGCTCGCTAAGGCTTTCCCAGGGGCAGGGGGCTTTTGCGATGGCGTGAATGCTCGTAGAGTAATCTAAAGTGGCCCATGCAATTTCTTTTGGTATGAACCCCATAAAATCATCGGTGAATCCCTGGGAGTCGAAAACTATCGTGTTGAGTGAACTCATTGTTTAATTTTCTGTAAATGTTCGGGACCCCTCAGTTTAAAACAGTATATGTACGTGCATAAATATGTGTTAATAGAAAAAATGGAAGAAAGAGGAAATATGTTATATTTGTATCTTCATTTTTTTTATGCTCCGATGTATCCCTCTGGGACGCGGGCTATTTTTAAACGATTCGAATGAACGACTCTATTTTTATTTGCTTTTAATTGTATGCGGACGTTTCCATTCATGATAATTTGACAAAATAAGGGCCGGTAGAGTGGTCATCTAACTTTCCTTTCCTGTTTTCTTTTAGTAAGTACACCCAATCGCCTAATTTAAACTCTTGGATATTGAGTTTCTTATCATAATTTGTTTTTGATTTAATTTTAGCCTTCTGCAAATTATCCTTAGCTAAATATTGAATGTCTTGGAGTTTAGAAATCAATTCCCTGCCGTGATCGTGATAGGTCCTTAATTTTTTGTAGCGAAGCTACTTATTTATCGTTCGAATTATTTCACTATATTGTATTCGCACCGGCTTAGCAGCCGAATACCTGACTACGTCACCTCGTGACGATTCGTCATATTTCGGGCACCCTCGATCGGATGATCTAATTGCCTATATCGTCGCGAGAGACAGATTCGTCATAGCTCTCAGGGTGTAAACATCGACACATTCGCTGTGAATAAATCCCATTCGATTTCTATCGTTGTAACGCGTGTTATAATTTCATCAACCCGTTCAACATTCCCGAGTATCCCACAAGTGGTGATCCCGACGTGATCCTTTTAACGTGATCAATAAAATTATCGTTTTAACGTGTTCAGAGTGAAATAGTTGCCGTCAAAATTGAAGTAATTTTCGATCGCGTGATTTTCGTGGATCTTTCGAGAAGCGTTAGATTTTTCGACACGTGCTCGGTAGCGTTATATCGTTCCACGCGCTTGTGTTACCGCGTGTGATATTTTGTGCATCGTGGTGCATCGCTGAGCACCCAGAGACGTTGTGCTGTACCGTGAAAATTATCACGAACAATTTCGCCGTGATTAGTGCGCTTCTAGACAATTTTAGTGATTTTTCAGCAAAATGCCTGACGAGCCCGATACAACACAGGCATTGAGACGCCTCGTGGTTCGACCGGTACCATTTTCTGCCGAACGCCCGGAGCTTTGGGTTGCTCAACTCGAAGGGCAATTTCACCTCGCAGGTATCGAAAATGAACTCGACAAATTCCACATGGCTGCCGTCCACCTTGACACGCATGCCGCAGCTGAGGTTCAGGACATCATACTGCATCCACCTGATCAAACTCCATATAAGGCATTAAGAAAAGCCCTCGTGGAGAGACTCACGGCTTCACAGGAGGCAAAACTACACCAACTCCTGGACAAAGAGGTTCTCGGTGATCGTAAGCCCTCACAATTTTTAAGACAATTAAAATCTCTTGTCGACAATATTCCAGAAAATATTCTGAAAACAAAATGGCTATCACGCTTGCCAGCAAATACTCAATCAATTTTAGCGACGCAAGCAAATTCCACACTGGACAAAATGGCGACATTGGCCGACAAATTAATGGAAATATCGTCTCCACCAATTATTAACGCCATTTCTCCAGGCGCTGATCCAGCTGTTGCCGCCCTGGAACAGAGATTTTCGCGTCTCGAACTTTGCATTTCTGAACTAGCGAACGCAATAAAAAACGAACGCTCCCTCTCACTCACGTTCCAAGTCTCGTTCAAGGCCTCGTTCAAGGTCATGCAGTCAAAGATACGAAAAATGCTGGTATCATTTCAAATTTGGTGATCAAGCCACTCGATGCAGGCCTCCTTGTTCAATGTCGACGGGAAACGAACNGCAAGCAGATTCCACACTGGACAAAATGGCGACATTGGCCGACAAATTAATGGAAATATCGTCTCCACCAATTATGAACGCCATTTATCCAGGCGCTGATCCAGTNGCTTGGCAGAGTATGGAGTTGTCATCAATACCGCCAAATGCCATTTCGGATAACCAGAATTCGACTTTCGCGGTTATCGCGTAACGGCGGAAGGAATTCGTCCGCTTCCCAAAAAAGTTGAAGCTATCGTCAACTTTCCTCGACCAANCTCACTCACGTTCCAAGTCTCGTTCAAGGCCTCGTTCAAGGTCATGCAGTTAAAAATACGAAAAATGCTGGTATCATTTCAAATTTGGTGATCAAGCTACTCGATGCAGGTCTCCTTGTTCAATGTCGACGGGAAACGAACCGTCGGATCGTTAGCGGCGGTAAACGATCCAATCTTCCGCTCACACCGCCTATTCGTATCGGAAATTAATAACAAAGTCAAATATTTAATCGATACCGGCGCGGATTTCTGCGTGTATCCACGAACGCTTTTCCCTGGCAAAAATAAGGCAACGGAGTACATGTTGTACGCAGCAAATGGCACACGGATACACACATACGGCTGTACTGTCCTCTCGCCCAATTTCGGCCTCAGAAGGGATTTTTCCTGGCGTTTCAGTATTGCGGATGTCGAAAAGCCAATTATCGGCGCAGATTTTCTCGCGCATTTTGGACTTTTACCTGATTTAAAGAACAATTGTCTATTAGATTCAGCAACCGGTTTATCCACGCGATGGATAGCGTCATTATCGAATATCGTTTCAACAATTAAAGTTTACCAGCCGACCGAATCGTCTTGGACAGATCTACTTGCCGAATTTCCGTCAATAACTAAACCGAATGGAAATTTTCAAGTGACAAAACACACAACGGTCCACCATATCGCAACAACGCCCGGACCTCCTATATCGAGTAAAGCTCGTCGTCTCGCCCCAGACAAATTAACGATCGCACAAGAGGAATTTCAGAAAATGATGAAGCTAGATATCGCTCGTCGTTCAAAGAGCCCCTGGTCTTCACCGCTACACCTGGTGCCCAATAAATCTGGCGATTGGCGACCCTGTGGAGATTATCGCGGACTTAACGCTCGTACGATACCTGATGGATATCCAGTTCGCGTACTAGAAGATTTTACCGCCAATCTCGCAGGCAAAAAGATATTTTCGACCGTCGATCTCGTTCGTGCTTTCAATCAGATTCCTGTCGCACCGGATGACATCTGCAAAACAGCAATAATTACGCCTCTCGGTTTATTCGAATATCCATTCATGACGTTTGGACTTCGAAATGCTGCGCAGACATTTCAGCGATTTATCGATGAAGTAACACGAGATCTAGATTTCGTTTTTCCGTATATCGACGACATCTTAGTTGCCTCTAAAGATCCCAAAGAACATAAAAAAAAACTTCGTCTCCTATTTCAACGCTTGGCAGAGTATGGAGTTGTCATCAATACCGCCAAATGCCATTTCGGATAACCAGAATTCGACTTTCGCGGTTATCGCGTAACGGCGGAAGGAATTCGTCCGCTTCCCAAAAAAGTTGAAGCTATCGTCAACTTTCCTCGACCAAAGAAAATTAAGAAGTTACGTGAATTTCTCGGCATGATTAACTTTTATCGGCAATTTGTTAAAGGTACTGCAACAACACAGGCACCCCTTCACGAATTTCTTCAAGGTTCTAACGTAAAAGGGTCTCATCCAGTTCCGTGGACTACAGAAAGAGAAGCCGCCTTTAATGCGTCTAAGAAACAACTGCAAGATGCAACGCTGTTAGTGTACCCAGATACGACACTACCGTGGGCTGTTTTTACTGACGCGTCCGAATTTGCTATCGGCTACGTTCTTCAACAGTGCAGAGGTACCGTCTGACAGCCGCTCGCCTTCTTCAGTAAGAAGCTTCAACCTTCCCTGAGGAAGCGATGCCCATATGACAGAAAGCTCCACGCAATTTATGAAGCAGTTCATAAGTTCAGGCACATTTTTGAAGGTCATTATGTGACCATTTATACTGATCATAAACCGCTGCTGCATGCTTTCAAACAAAATCCTGATAAAGCAAATGCTTGGCAGTTCCATTGCCTTGATTTTATCGGTCAGTTTTCAACAGATATTCAGCATGTCGCAGGTAAAGATAACGTTGTTGCCGACGCCTTATCGAGAATTGAAGCCATATCCACAGCAATCTCGACGGCCGAACTAGCACAGGCACAAGCAGCAGATGCCGAACTCCAAGAACGTCTNTCCATAGCAATCTCGACGGCCGAACTAGCACAGGCACAAGCAGCAGATGCCGAACTCCAAGAACGTCTGCAAGACCCGAATGGCGTCCTTCAACTACGACCTATCAACATGCCAGAGAGTCCAACTCCAATTTACTGTGACGTCAACGATCAGCTGATTCGTCCCTATTTACCATTACCGCTAAGTAAGAGAGTTTGTGACACTCTGCATAGCGTCAGTCATCCAGGGGCTAACGCATCAACTCAGCTGGTTGCTCAACGTTTCGTCTGGCCGAGTTTAAAGAAAAACTGTCGTCTTTGGACTCGTGCATGTCTCCCATGCCAGAAGAATAAAATTTCACGACACGTGGCATCGCCGATTCAAGACTTTTCCGGGGGAAGAACAAGACGCTTCGAACACATTCATGTCGACATCATCGGACTATATGTACCGTCCAGAGGTTACCGTTATTGCCTGACAATAATCGACAGATTTTCACGTTTCCCGGAAGCATTCCCGATTTCCGACATTACCGCTGAGACTGTTGCCGGTGTGCTCTACGCAAACTGGATTTGTCGTTATGGTGTTCCGCTTCGGATCACGACAGATCAAGGGACACAATTCGAGAGCCAACTCTTCAATGCTCTCGCTCGACGTACAGGCAGCAGACATATTCGCACGACGGCGTTTCATCCGCAATCGAACGGCATAGTGGAACGTCTACATTGCCAAATCAAAGCAGCAATACGGTGTCAAGAGAGTCCTCATTGGGTAGATACCCTCCCCACCGTACTTTTTGGAATTCCTTCAGCGTGGAAAGACGATCTTCACGCCACATCTGCCGATATCGTATTTGGAGAGCCACTTCGATTACCAGGAGAATTTCTCGCTCCTGCCCCGAACAATGGCCTACCGGCAGTAACGATTGCCGACAGACTCAGAAACCACTTCGCTGAGCTCGCTCCAGTTCCCGGCACACGACACGGCCAACGTAAGGTATTCGTATTTAAAGAACTCGCCTCATGTTCGCACGTTTTTATTCGTTTAGATGCTGCTCATCATGCATTTACGCCACCGTACGAAGGACCACATCGTGTCATATCGCGACACGAGAAGCATTTCGTCGTCTGGATCAATGGTCAAGAAACTGTCGTATCCATTGACCGTCTGAAGCCAGTATTTTCCATTGCCGAAGACGAAGCAGCTGACGCTGACTTACCGGATGACGACAACGATTCAGACGACACTCTATTACCGTCGTCAGAACAATCGACCCCTGGTACGACACCAGATACCTCACCGCAACCTGGACCATCTAGACGCAGATCATCATCTTGGGTTCCATCGAGTGATGCAAGATCATCTTTGGACTCATCTCCTCGACCAGTTTGAAAACGCTTCAGGTTCAATCAATAAACTCACTCAATATTCAATTTTCTTTTCAAATCACGTATACCGTTTTTAGTGCCATTTTAACGCGTATACATTGCCTATATTGTATATATTGTACATAGCTAACTCCCTCTTTTTTTTCCGACACAGAAGGGGAGTATTGTAGCGAAGCTACTTATTTATCGTTCGAATTATTTCACTATATTGTATTCGCACCGGCTTAGCAGCCGAATACCTGACTACGTCACCTTGTGACGATTCGTCATATTTCGTGCACCCTCGATCGGATGATCTAATTGCCTATATCGTCGCGAGAGACAGATTCGTCATAGCTCTCAAGGTGTAAACATCGACACATTCGCTGTGAATAAATTCCATTCGATTTCTACCGTTATAACGCGTGTTATAATTTCATCACTCGTCCAACATTCCCGAGTATCCCACATTTTTTATAAGTTCAATAGTTCAAATGGAGTAAAATGTGTCCCTTTGTGGACGCTAGTGTTGTATGAAAACATTGCAAAATTAATCCATTCATCCCATTCTTTTTCCATAGTGGTAAAATGTCTTAAATAATCGGCTAATACGCGATGTGACCGTTCTAGCGCCCCGTTACTTTGGGGGTGGTAAGCTGTTGTGCGTAATTGCTTTATTTTAAAACATTTAGATAATGATTTTACTAATTTGCTCATGAAATTTGCCCCTTGATCAGTAAGGATCGTGTGAGGTGCTCCGTGAAATGACATTAGATTATTCGCCATAGCGTCGGCTACCGTGGGGGCACTGGAATCTTTTAAGGCGACGGCCATGCAATATTTTGTCAAATCGTCCTGCATGGTTAATATATAAATATTTCCGTTTTTCGGTTGTGGCAGAGGACCAACGATATCTAATGCTACTCTATAAAATGCATCAATTGATGTATCAGTAATTATCATTGGTTGCTTTGTTTTCATACGTAATAATTTCTTCTTTTGACAGCTGGCACATGACTAAAAGTATTCCCTGACTTGTTTCTTCATTCCATCCCAACGGTAATTTTGTTTTATTCTCGCACAAATTTTATTTATTCCTTTATGTCCTCCAATTACCGATGCATGCGCTTCAAATATTATTCCAGGTCTATCCTTTTCATCTGAGATTTTAATTTCGTTTCTGCAGAGAAATTATTTTATTTCCGTATCCCGGAATGCCTCTTCAATTTTTTCTTTTATTTGAGGCCATGAAAAGATGAAAAAACCTTCCGGAGTGACGGAGAAATACATTGAGGTTCCATTATTTTTTATGGCCAAGTTTTTCAAAAGATTGAGAGCCCGTTCTAATTGTGAACCCTGGCACAATATTACTTTATGATAGATAGTATGTTTCTTTCGTTGTAAAAGTATTTCTCCTGGTTCGGTTTTTTCTTTTTGGGATTCTTTTATTTTACCGTATTTTCTGAGGAGTCGAGCACCATTGTCTATGGGGTCTCCATTGGGGGTAAAGAAGCATACAACGTGCCCCGTCCTGAGCGCTATGTTATCCCTAGTCCATATCGCTTCCGTCATCGATTGGTTTATTATCTCTTCGCTACTTTCCTCGTCGCTTTCGGAACACGACGCAAGTGCAGGTGTTGTTCCGTTTAGTGAGATGGACCGTCTTCCGGGTGAAAATTTTTCTACAAGCGGTTGGATTTCTTGAATTTCCTGAGATGCCTTAGGTTCGGGTTTACGAGATCGTGGTTGGGATGAGTTGTTAGAAGAGTTATTTATGATGGGAGTAATTTCTTGAGTCTCGTCTTGGCCCTTCCATCGTGCCATGTTACGCGTTATTACGTTAACGGAAAAATTTTAGTTTCTTGGAAAATCTATCGTTTGTGGGGGATTTCGAGTGAGAGCATCAGCATTTAAATTAATTTTCCCTTGTTTATAAATTATTTTATATTCGTATTCCTCTAATTTTATTCTCCATCGTAATAGTCTAGAAGTTGGATCTTTCACATTATGGAGCCAAACTAAGAGTCTGTGGTCAGTAATTAAAGTGAATTTACGTCCATATAAATATGGTCTAAAGTACCGCACTGCGAATACAATAGCTAATAGTTCCTTTTCGATGGTAAAATGATTGCATTCTGCCTTATTTAAAAGTCTTGATGCGTAAGATATTGGTAAGTCTTGACCTACTTTTCCTTGGCTTAGTATCGCGCCTATCGCGTATCCTGATGCGTCGGTTGTTACGTTAAAAGTTTCTTCAAAATTAGGGTATTGTAATATGGGTTCAGTTATTAATTTTTTACAAAGGATATCGAATCCTACTTGTTGTTCTTTTCCCACACAAAAGGTACCCCGTCTTTCAATAGATTTGTTAATGGTCTGGCTAATTTCGAAAAACTTTCGATAAATCGTCTGTAGTATCCGGCGAGCCCTAAAAATTGTTTAATGTTCTTTGGGTTTCTAGGTCTTGGAAATTCTTCAATGGCTTTTATTTTATCAGGGTTTGGTTTGATGCCGTCTTCACTAATTATGTGGCCAAGATATGCCACTTCTCGTTTCAAAAATTCACATTTGTCAGGTTGTAGTTTTAAATTGGCTCCGCGTCACCTATCGACAAGTTTCATAAATTTTGTTCGATGCTCATTTAATGATTTAGAATAAATTACAATGTCGTCTAAATAAACAAACATCTCCTGTCCTTTTAAGCCCATTAAAGTTTGATCCACTAATGTTTGAAATGTGGCTGGGGCATTTTTTAATTCGAAAGGCATACGTGTGAACTCGTAGTAACCGTAAGCGGTAGAAAAAGCGGTTTTTTTCTCTATCTTCTTCGTGCATAGGGATCTGATGAAAACCTGAAGCGAGATCAAATACGGAAAAATATCTTGCTCCTCCTAATTGGTCTAGAATTTCAGAGATTTGTGGTAATGGGTATGCATCACCGATAGTTTTTTCATTAAGTATTCGAAAATCTATTACAAGTCGTCATTTTATATTTGCCTGTGAATCTTTCTTTTTGGGCACTATCCAAACGGGTGAATTATAAGGGGATTTGGAATTTTTTATTATTCCTGCGTCTAACATAGCTTTAGTTTGATTATTTATTTCTTCTTTATGGATATGAGGGTAGCGATATTGTTTAGTATTGATCGGTAGTGGTTCGGTCGTTATTATGCGGTGAGTCATTGTGTGAATAACCCCTAGGGCTTCTCCAGGTATATGAAAGGTATCTTGAGTTTCGGATATGAGGGAGAGTATTTCGGTTTTTTCTTCCTCGTTCAGGTGTTCTAATCTCAATAGATCCTTCAATTTTTCAACGCGATTTGCATTTGCAGATACAGACGCACAGGAAATATGATAAGCGATATGTTTTTTATCCAATTCTTCATAGGTTTCTAGTATAACAGGAGAACTCCGAATTACTGCTGGTCTTTCGTTAGCGTTAATTGCTTCCAAATACATTCGACCGTCATAATTTGTTACTAATGCCCCAAAAATATTTTATCGCCCAATGGAAGTTTCGGTAAATATCCTGTTGGTGGCGAATCAGGAGTTGAGACAAGAAATATTGACTTCCTACTTCTTGGGGGCAAAATAATTATATTTTCCGTAAAAATGCAATTTCTTTATCTTTTAGGTTCAACGTTTGTGTCGCATAATTTATGGTACCCATATGCGCCATTAAGAAAGGTGCGCCGAGTATTCCATCTTGTTGGGTAGCTAATTCATTCCCTACCACGTGAAAAGTTATATCAATGCCAAATATTGGAAAAAACACAGTTCCTTTTGTATAAAGGGCATCAGTACCGACGCCATTTATTCGGCAGACACGATTTTTATTAATCTTATCATCCGGCATTAGAGCGCTCTCTTTAATTATATTTAGTTCCGCCCATGTGTCTATCATGAGGGTGAATGGGCTTATCTGATTTTTACGTTGGAATATAACGGTTGGCGAAAAAAAAGATTCTTTTCCTAAATTGTGAAGAGAATGGGTTCTGTATGTATCGCGTGATTGCGATTGGTGAGGGTCACGCAATTTGCCGCCTTTGTCTCTGAACGCGCGCTCAACGTCGAGGGGCGATTCTCGTTTCCCGATTTCGTATCTTGATTTTCACTTTTACGTTTGTCATCGAGCCATTTCTTTTTCCGGCATTCTTGGATTATGTGACCCTTATTCGTGCAATATGCACAAATAACAGGCTTAGCTGGAAATCTGTTTTTCGCGAAACATCGATCAATAGTGTGGTTATTTTTCTTACAAAATGTGCAATATTTTTCTTCAGCAATTGCATCTATTCTCCGATCACGCTTTCTTTTTCCCACGTTTTCTGTTTTCGATCGCGTATGTTTTTCGTATCCATGTAATTCGTTTCTCGTCGCCTTTTCTTTTTCCGACTCGATAGCATCTTGAATGGCCGTGTCTAAATCTATGCATCGATAGGGGCTTACATGAATTCCTTTCTTGAGACCGCGTACAAAGCAACGAATCGTTTCTTGTTCAGTATTGGTTTTAAAACTTGATTGAGCGCCTCCACTCCGAGCGTATGCTTTAAATATCTCTCTATATAATAAAAAAATAAGGGCTAAAATTCAGGAGACGCCTGAAAATTAAGGGGACGCCTGAAAATTCAGGGCACGCCTCCTCTTTCCCATAAATATGAGAGTTAGAGCATCAAAAATCAAGAAAAATCGGGAAATTAGTGATATTTTACACATTTTTCTCGATAATTTACATTCTATCTCTCATATTTCGTGTTATTTAGCTGAATTTATTGGAATTTAACGTGAATATTGGCAAAATAAAGGAGATAGAGCATCAAAAATCAAGAAAAATCGGGAAATTAGTGATATTTTACACATTTTTCTCGATAATTTACATTCTATCTCTCATATTTCGTGTTATTTAGCTGAATTTATTGGAATTTAACGTGAATATTAGCAAAATGAAGGAGATAGAGGTTCGAATATCAAGGAAAATCGGGAAATTAGTGATATTTTACACATTTTTCTCGATAATTTACATTCTATCTCTCATATTTCATGTTATTTAGCTGAATTTATTGGAATTTAACGTGAATATTAGCAAAATAAAGGAGATAGAGCATCAAAAATCAAGAAAAATCGGGAAATTAGAGATATTTTACACATTTTTCTCGATAATTTACGTTCTATCTCTCATATTTCGTGTTATTTAGCTGAATTTATTGGAATTTAACGTGAATATAGAGGATCAAATATCAAGGAAATTGGGGGAATGACTGATATTTTGCACATTTTTCTCGATAATTTACTTTCTATCTCTAATATTTCGTGTTATTTAGCTGAATTTATTGAAATTTAACGTGAATATTGGCAAATTAAAGGAGATAGAGCATAAAAAATGTAGAAAAATAATGGAATTACTTACGAAAGGGGGGGGGGTTACTTATATTCTATT
>NW_021680662.1:14526-14941 GCF_001412515.2 Diachasma alloeum
AACGTGAATATTGGCAAAATAAAGGAGATAGAGCATAAAAAATGTAGAAAAATAATGGAATTACTTATGAAAGGGGGGGGGGGTTACTTATATTCTATTAATTTTTGGGCCCTCTCCTCCGCTCGCTACGCTCGCTTACCCCCGAATGACAACTTTGCATATGACCAGGGGAAGTTATTAGAATTTTTAAGAATGACTGATATTTTCGCGATAAACACTTCGCAATTTGGAACAGGAGGTGAAAAGACGAGCAAAAGTCGAGACAGTCAAAAAAAAATAAAAAAGAAAGAGTTAACTTCATGTCACAACATTTCGATTGATAAATTGGTGGTAGCGAGCAGAGAAAAAATTGAGGAAACCGCGAAAAGAAATTATTGAGTGTATACATCGGACATCAGTTAATTGACAGTGGACG
>NW_021680662.1:15081-15367 GCF_001412515.2 Diachasma alloeum
AAAAAAAAAAAAAGAAAGAGTTAACTTCATGTCACAACATTTCGATTGATAAATTGGTGGTAGCGAGCAGAGAAAAAATTGAGGAAACCGCGAAAAGAAATTATTGAGTGTATACATCGGACATCAGTTAATTGACAGTGGACGTTGAGTGTTTAAATTCGATGATGAGAGTTTTTTTTACTATTGTATTGAGGTAAGTCAAGTTTCATTGATTGAGGCTATGGAGGGGGGTGGTTATTTGGTTATTTCCATTAATTTTTTCGTTAATATACACACAGGTTTGAAT
>NW_021680662.1:15889-59788 GCF_001412515.2 Diachasma alloeum
AATTGCAAGACGGAATCATAATTATTATATTTGTAAACGAGATGAACGTTCAATAGTTGGGGATCAGAAAGATAGAAAAAGAGTTAAAAAAAGAAAATTAGAGGAAACAATTTCAAACGATTCTTTTCATTCTTCGGACAATATTTCTAAACCAAGGACATTAAGGAAACTGGGACGAGAGGAAAGGAGACTGAGTGACTTGGATAACCGCCCATTGTCTTACCATTCTGAACAGCTGAATAAAAAGGGGAGAAAATCTGAAAGAAGGACGAGTAATCATTATATACATGCGCCAGATAGTAAACGTTCGGAAGTTGAAGAGCAGGATTGTCAACTATCTTCTCATTCTGAAGAATTGAAGAAGGAAAGAAGAAAAAAGTCGAAAAGAGAAAGAAACAGGCGGTTCAGAGCATGTCATAAGATTGAAACTTCTCTCAGAAATCGGGATGATTACAGGCGTAAAAAGGAGAAAAGGAAAGGTCTAAAGAGATATCTTGGTGAAAAAAGGTCAATAAATACAGAGATGTTGAACATTGGATGTTTAGATCGACAATGCCAATGGTGTGGTGCATTGTCATTCAAATTAGAACGTGGGAGAGTCAAGAATAACTGCTGCCATGGTGGAAAAATCCAATTAGATCCTACACCAATTTTTCAAAAAAAATCCGAAGATTATTCATGGCTAATAGTGACAGAGGCCGGCGATTTCGTAAATATATCCGATTTTATAATAATTCATTCCCTATGGGTTAATTTTGTCCAAAGGAAGAAATAAATCATCATGGAGTGGGATCTATGAAAATTAAAGGTGAAGTCGATGCCATGGTCACAACCAGTCTTCATCCTAATAAAGGAAGGAAGCCCAGAAATGCTCAAATTTATCTATGTGAGCCGAATGAAGCATTGAAATTGAGACAATTTGAAGATTCCAGTAGAAAAATTACGAAAATGATCCAGAAAATTATGAGTGAAAATAAATATGTCAAGGCCTACAAGAATTTATCTGAAATATATCAGAAAAATGAAAATTGTGAGTCGATACTATATTTTCAGCAATCTTCGTCAAACACAATTGAAGAAAAACGCCATGACTTACCATCCGGTCTTGGAGCGAGAACAGAAGTAGGTGCAATTCTCATAACCGGCAAGGAAGGAAATGTACCCCAAAATGTAGAATTCAAAGTTTATCCAAAGAATACGATGCAATGTCAGATAATGCATAAATTATCAAAATATGCAGAACCAATGCTATTTCCTTTATTATTTCCTCATGGTCAGAATGGATATTCAATTCATATCAGCAACAATGTAAGAAGTAATCAATGACGTGTGACAGCTGTTTAATATTTCGGATGGCAATTGAGAGTTTTGGAGAACCATCGTTTCAATCCATTTACTATGGGAGGAAAGTTAACTCAACAATATATCCTTCATGGTTACATTGTTAATGAATGGAATCGATTGAATTTCTTTCGATTAAATCCAAATCAATTCAGAAGAGAGACTTTGCAAGGTTTAACGGATCACATAGAACGAAGTTTGATGAATTCTTCAGATAGCGTGCGTTTAGGTCAGGCAATGATACTCCCATCATCGTTTGATGGTGGACCTAGATCGAAACATCAGCATTATCAAGATGCTATGGCAATGTCGAGAGAAATCGGTAGACCAGATTTGTTCATTACTCTAACCGCTAATCCGAAATGGAGTGAAATGGTGAATTACCTACGGACACTACCAAGAGGTTTTTCAGCTTCGGATATTCCCCATATTGTTTGTCGAATTTTCTTTGTAAACTTGATGCAATTTATTGATGAAATGAAATCCGGTCATGTGTTTGGAGATATTCTTGGTTACACAGCTACCATTGAATTCCAAAAACGAGGATTACCACATGCACACTGCATATTTGTTCTATAAAAAAAAAATAAAATGCTAACACCGGAAATAATTGACAAGTTTATATGCGCAGAAATACCTGATAAAGAAGAAAATCTGAAATTACATGAACTGGTTATGAAGCATATGTTACATGGTCCGCATAGTGATAAGACACCATGTTGGAACGTGAAAAATGAGAAATGTTCAAAAAAATTTCCAAAGCAATTGATATCTGAGACAAGAATTGAAAATGATGGTTTTCCAGTGTATAAGCGCTCGGATAATCGAAGTAAATATTAAATGTACACGAGAAAAATAAAGAAGAAACTAATTTCAGTTGATAATTCTATGGTGGTATCATATAATCCATATTTACTGTTGAAATATGGATGTCATATTAATGTGGAGTATTCTGGATTAATCATGGCTATTAAATATCTGTATAAATACATCAATAAACCGCATGATCGAATGAATATACAACTCAAGGGTGGCACGGAAATGAAGAATGAAATAAATGATTATATTGACGCTCGATATGTTAGTTCAATGGAAGCTGCTTGGAGACTGTTAGAACTACCGACGCGATTCATAAGTCATAGTATAATCAGACTACCTGTTCATCTTCCAGGACATCAGTACATTCGATTTGAAGAGGGTAGAGAAGAAAATGCACTTAATTCCAATCAACATATTGCGAAATTAACTGCATATTTTGAGTTAAATCAAGTGGATGAAACTGCACGACAATATACGTATCCAGAAATTCCAAAACATTTCACATGGAATCAAAAAAATCATTGTTGGCAAAGGCGAAAAAGAGGGACAGATAAAACTGTCACTCGAATGTATTCTGTTTCACCAAAAGATGTCGAACGATTTTTTTTGAAAATGTTGCTACAGTATAAGACAGGAGCAACATCATTTGAAGAACTGAAGACAGTGGATGGAAAAATTTGTCAAACTTTTCATGAAGCTGCATATGAATTGGGCTTTATCACCAGTCCAAAGCATATTGAAGAAATGATGGATGAATGTTGTGCGACGATGATGCCAGTATCATTAAGGAAATTTTTCGCTTATCTGTTGCTTACTTGTGATAACCTCGATGTGAAAGGACTGTGGAATAAATATAAAGAATTTCTATGTGAAAAATCCTCAGAGAGAGAAGTACTCGTCGATATAGAGCGATTATTGAACAGTGAAGATAAATCATTATTAATGTTTGGATTCGAAGAACAAGATTTAGAAACATTTAATGAATTTGACGATAATCACACTGAAAATGAACATTTGTTGATAACACATGAAATGCAGAAGAAATTGAATGAGGATCAATTGGATGTTTTCCAAGACATGACAAATTGTTTAGAAAATGGAATGAAAAAATTATTCTTTGTTGATGGACCAGGAGGAACTGGAAAAACTTTCCTTTATAAATGTTTATATCATCATTGGCGAAGTCTAGGGAAAAATATAGTATCAATTACATGGACGGGCATTGCAGCTATTTTATTGCCAAATGGACGGACTGCTCATAGATTTACTAAATTACCAATCAATTTACCGGAACCATATGATGATATAAATCCTATTCATCTTACTAGATGTGCAAAAAGAAATTTAACAGAAGTTGATATCATAATTTGGGATGAAGCGTCAATGATCCCTGGTATCGCCTTGAAAATGATTGATGTTACTCTCAAAGATTTAATGAAATCAGAAGAATTATTTGGTGGGAAATGTCTACTATTTGGAGGAGATTTTCGGCAAATCTTACCTATTGTGAAACGTGCAAGACGGAAACAAATTGTGAATGCATGTGCAACAAAACTGGCGTTTTGGAAATTGATGAAACATTACACATTGAAAATTAATATGCGTAGTGATGGAAAAGATTTTAATAAATGGTTATTGAAAATTGGCAATGGAGACATAGAAACAGTGAAAATTGATAATAATATTCTCTGCGAAAATCTGATAGAAGCTGTATACAACAATGATTTCAATGAAGCTAATCTAGCTAAATGTGTACTATTAGATGCTTTGAATGATCAAGTGAATATGTTAAATGAACAAGTATTGAAAGAATTTCCTGGAGAAATAATAGAATTGATAGGTCAAGATATGGCGACTTCAAGTGATAGTGATGCCAGCAGTGGAGACGATATCATGTTACGTTTCCAACCGGAATACTTGAACAAATTGAATATCGCCGGCCTACCTCGATTCAAATTGAGATTAAAAATTGGTGCTGTCGTTATGCTAATACGGAACGTATGCATAGCAGACGGTCTTTGTAATGGAACCCGACTAATTGTTCGAACAGTATCGAATAAAATTCTGTATTGTAAAATATTAACTGGAGATAAAGGTGGAAATTGTGCTACGATTCCTAAAATAACCTTAAATACAAAAGACAATACAGAATTACCATTCATTTTAAATCGGACACGATTTCCAGTTCGATTGGCTTTCGCTATGACGATCAATAAAGCTCAAGGACAATCGTTTGTTCGAGTGGGAATCTATCTCAATCAGAAATCACCAATTTTCAGCCACGGACAATTATACGTCGCTTTATCACGATGTAGAACCATTTCTGGACTAAAAATTAAAATAGTTGGAAATAATACTGAAAAAGATAAAGAAGAGATTCATAATATTGTTTATCAAGAAGTTTTGAATAGAAGAAAATAGTATTACAATTCATCTTAATGGGACTCCGTGAAAAAACCGGGAGGTTGACAAGGAGAGGCGTTAATGTGACTTGAATAATGCTAAATCCTTCACATAAACGAAACTCGATCAAATATAAAAAATCGTCACGCTCTCTTTCAATTCATGAAAATGGATTAGAACACATAATCAACTAATACAAACCCCATTCTTAAGTGTTAATAATTATGGAAGATGAAATGATGGAATTTGAAACCTANATTATATAAGGACAGAAATTATAAGAATTAAGAGTATTTTATCAACAATAGATATTAATAATTGAACGAGCATGCCCAATAATAGGGAATTATGTTCCTTTCAACCCGATTCACGACTTCATGAATACCAACGAGTATGAATGGTGGGTGATGAATCCAAATCAAATAATTCGAACTTGTATAACCATTGGATTTATGGAAAAAATTGGAATCGAAGAAGAAAAATGATTGGTTCTAATAGATTGTCTTCCAAATTCGTGAGTAAAGAAATGAATTCGTGAGTATAATGAAACACTGAGGAGAAAGAAGGTAAGAAAAAAAAATACACAGTGCAAACTATGCAATTCTTAATCTTTATCATCTTCCCATAGATTAGGGGGGGCTACTTGTCAAATTTTTCATTGATTTCGATATAATTGAATGATTCACATGTATTTAATCTTTTCATCATTAGATGATTTGATGTTGAATACATAAATACATTAAACTATATGTCAATGAGTGAAAAATATTGAATGGTTGAGCCTCACTGCACAAGCGCGTTGGATGGAGCCTTGTCCCTGCATTTGAAGGGGAGGTAAATAATTAAATTTCCTATGGATCTATATTTATATGGATAGATAGAAAATTTGAGTGGTTATACCTCACTGAGAAAGACGTTGGTTGGAGCCTTTCTTCAACAAAAATAGTTGAAGTTAAAGTAAAAAATAAAACGGTCGCATTGAAATGGTCATAGGAGGAGGGGGAAGCGAGCGAAGCGAGCGGGGGGCGAAGCCCCCCGGGGTTNCGAGCGTATGCTTTAAATATACTCAATATTAATTGTCGGACACGGGTGCCATAAACGACGACAGATTCATTTTCCAATTGTACTAATCGGCCCAACTGACCCTGGAGTTGGGCTAAAGACTCTGACGATGCAAATAAATTTTGTAAGAAATTTAAAAGGGCATCAATCGACTGGAATTGTCGATCTTGAATTACATTTTTAGCGGGGCCACGAAGTTTATTTCTTATTAATTTAGTCAAATTGGCTTCCATTGTAGGATCCACCATATTTTTAGCTTCTTCGCATGCCTCGGAAAAACACCCAAAAAAGGAGGGAAGACCGTCAAATATGGGGACGGTCGACAAAGCGTCTTGAAGCGTAGCCATTCCCCCATGAGTAACCATAAACGGACCGGATGCCGCAGGCATTGTTCGATAATGATCTGGAAATGAGGGAGGAACATCGGGCGGTTCCTTTCTTAATTGCTCCGATTGAAAATAAGGTGCCTGTTGGCGTTGGTTGGAGCTGGTAAATTGATGATTATTTTCACTAAATATAGGGGCGTGACTATCCAAGACGGGGGGATGGTCAATTGATGCGACATTTTTACTTGGGAGTGGGTAAAATACATTTGTATATTTTGGATGTTGATAATTGAATTCTCGATTGAATGTATTATCCGTGGGGGTAACTGGAATGAAACCACTCGTATAGACGAGTGGATTATTTGAGAATGGTGGAATATATGGATGTGGATTAAAAATGGGACGTTTATTATGCCCGGGATGAAAAGTATCCAGAAAACTTCAAATAAGAGTTAAAGTGAGAGATTCTGGATAAGCTTTGCCTATTTGCTCGTATAATTTTAAGAGCACACCTGCACGGTATATTTGTTGCAAAGTGTCTGGTTCTGAACGAATGTATGCTATAAATACCTTTAATTGCTCCCGGGGAATGTCCTCATTTTTCCGTAATTTATCAAGAAATTGCACGTTATCCAATAAAGGCTTTGGATTAATAGTAGTAATTAATTTTGGGATAGTCCCCGTAGGTTCAGTTACTTTGGCTGTAGAAATAGTAGGTGGTAATGAGTTCGAAGTAATAACTGAACAGAGGAGATCGGTATTATTATTAGAAGTCGATATTGCCGAGGCGTCTTCCGTGCCTATAGTATTATTTTCCGCAGTACTCAATGGAAATGTCCCGTCATCGCTCAACGTCCCGATGGGTGGAGTACGTACTAGCGTCATTTCCGCCTCTACTCTTTTTGTTTCTAAATCGTTTAAACTCTGGGTAATTTTTTTGTTCGGTTTTTTACTATCTTTTGGTGTAATTTGTTTGCCACTACGCGTTATCATAATCGTTCCCTTTTAAAAACATCAAGTCCCTGTTCGGGCGCCAAAATTTTGTTGTGGACAAACGTATCTTGAGTGAGAGCGCGAGGGAAAGGAAATCTACCTGCTGACTCTTACCTGAGCGTTACCAGTCACGACTGGAAGTCACTGTGATGATGAGACAAACCGGAGTTTAATTATCTCTTTAACAAAATATTATCGGGAACGCGATGTTCGGGATAAGGTATTAAAATACGCCGAAAATATAACGCGTAAAGGAAGAGAAAGAGACCAACTACACCGATTAAATATTTTATTCAATTAAAAGTGACTTAATTTCGCGTAAACCCAGGGTGAAAACCGTCGAAGGAAAAACAGGAAGATGGAAAAGTAGAGAAATAGGATAATGAAGGACATGGACACTTACGATTGGTTGATAAAAATACGCAGGGGTGTCAGAAGGAATGCTCTGTCGTTGAATCCTTGGCCTCTGCAAAGACGTCCTCGGGGATTAGTGAACCGTAGGTTGATAGTTGATCCTCTTGAGTAGACTGGAGACCCGAAGGAATGGCCAATCTCGATGAATAGAGTATTATTTCACCAGGCTGGACCTTCAGACTGTAGATTCGTTGTAATGAAAGGGACCACTACTTTTGTACTGGGAATATGAGTTGAATGACGACTGTTGGAGACTTCTGGCTGGAGCTTCAGAGTATTAATTCTTCCCTCGGAATTTCGAAATTCGAACTGACCTTTCCGCGTTGCGGCTCCCTTTTTATATTGAATCGACAGTGTGTCATCAGGGGTGGAAGGTTCTAGAAGCTTCCCCTGTTTTTACCATTGTCTTCTATAGGTATCCGCCTAATTATTGCATTTCTTTGGATATTATTCGGGGATTGGTGGTGACGTTTCAACTATTCCTTCATGGAGCTCGTTGATTGGCGATTAGGTGACATTAGGCCTCCTCATTTACTGTTTGGACTTGCGTAATTTTTCCAAATTTTGTGAAGGGAATAGTCAACCATCTGTTTCTCCTAATTGGCATGGGACACGTGAAGACTATCCTTCGTTCCGATCCTATCCTCTGATAAAAGTCGTACCATGGTCTTTTTTAGGCGTTTTTCCCCTAATTGAGTCATAGCATCACACTTCCATTGTATGGTTATTGTCCAGCTTAGTCACCCACGAAACCTCTCAAACGGTGAGGATCAATAATAGAATTATCAAAATTCTCGTACAGGGCACGTAAACCTCCGGGGATGAAGAATAAGCAAGGTCCTTATACGTACAGGGTACGTAATACACGCTAAAGTATGAACGTTAGGTACCCAAATTGTCTATGTACTCCTATCGCACATGTTACGTGCACGCTGATGAAACTTTAAGGTACACGTTAAGTGCACGTTACAGACACTTCAAGGTGGCCTCAACTCCACGCTGAAGTGTGAACGTTAGGTACCCAAATCGTCTATATACCCCTATCGCACATGTTTCGTGCACGTTACTGGAACTTTAAGATATACGTTAAGTGCAAGTTAAAGACACGTCAAGGTGCACTTCAAATCCGTGCTAAACTGTGAACGTCAGCTACCCAAATCTTCCATATGCCTCTGACGCACACGATACGTGCACATTAGTGAAAATTTAAGGTACACGTTAAGTGCACGTTGAAGAAACTTCAAGGTACACCTTAAATCCACGCTAAAGTGTGAATGTTAGGTACACAAATCGTCTATATGCCTCCAATGTACACGTTAAATGTATGTTAGAGACACTCCAAGGTACACGTCAAATCCACACAATATAACTCATCACTTACCTTGGTATCAACGTTGTGTATATAAATAGTTCTCGTCCCGCCCGTCCACGTTAAAGTCACATCGAAATTAAGGCCCGGGTGTAATAATTTTTCCCCCATTTTTCTAGGGACCCCACCCTAAAATTTCTAGGGGAAAATGTTGTTTACGCGTCCCGAAATTGTGGGTGTAATAATACACTAAACACTTTGATTCGTGAATAAAATAATAGATTATGACCGCCGATAAGTAGTTAATTCGGTCTGAGGGAGGTAAAAGTCATGATAAAATGATAATTATTTAATAAACAAATTTCACTTGATAGTCCCTATTCGGTACGTTCACAACACCAAAATGGTGGTCGAATGACGCGTGTAAAAAAAGTAACAATTATAAATCCTATGAGCACTACACCGCAATCACACCTAATGACCTACTTGTGAACCACAATTACACGCCGTATGAATATTTTTTCACCGCAATTACCCGAATAATACGGCCACAAATGCTGGACGCGTGCATGAACCGATGGCCTGTCAATACCGAGTATCGTTAGGGCCACTGGGATCTGAGAGATGGCGCCACTACCAACTCGGAGAATTTTTCTCAGGACTGTAAATAGTTTGGGGCTCTGCGGGTGCTATTGTATGGCGCCCTCATTCAAATATTCATTTTCATTGCGATTCGATTACGTATGAAGAAATTTCATACAAAAATCTAGCAAATTCGCAAGACAATTCGATTGGATATCAATTGAACTTTCTGTCAGTTGTTGGCCGATTCTATTGAAATTTTCAATAGAAAATGTTTTATATAAAAAATTAATAGAATTGAATTTTTCTATACAACTTATTCTATTGAGATGTTTTCTATAGAAGTTCCTCGACTCACATTTTATAAATGTTTTTTTCATTTTCTTCATAAAAAGAAATTAATAAAAAAATGGAAAACTTGAGCCGCGGAAATTCTATTTCAAAAATCTCAATAGAATAAGCTGTATAGAAAAATCCAATTCTATTGGCTTTTTGTATACAACATTTTCTATTGAACATTTCAACAGAGTCGGCCAAAAACTAATAGAAAGTTGAAGAGAAATCCAATAGAATTGTTTACTATTGAAAAACGATTTTTAGATAAACGGCTCTATGCCATGATGTACTGAATCGATCGACCCAACATTTTGTACAGAAGTGAGACCCGATAATACTGACAAGTAGCCAAAATTTTATGGGGTTCATGCCTGTGCATGTGTGCACCCGCGTGTGTATGTATACGTGTGTATACGTGTGTGAATGTGTGTGTGTGTCGAAAAGTATCAGAAAACGCTTAAAAAATGACATGCGCGGCTTTCTCTTCCAAAAAAGGTCTTTTAGGACTTACGGCTCTTTGATTCGAAGGCGACGATATGAGGTATCAACCGGGATTCCTAAGAAAAAAGCGCCCTTTTGATATAAAACAATTATTGAGAACAATGCCACTTACGACCTTTTCATTTCCTCAGACTGCTATACACTCTCGAATGACCTCTATGTAACTTTCATATGACATTGATAACTCCCATATGACCATTATATGATCCTATCAAACTTTCACATGACTCACATTTGACTGGCGTTCATTTCATTTCGTCATAATTTTTCCTGTCTATTTAGCACCTCGATATATATATATACAATATATATACACCTCTCTATCATTGTTTAGAAATCTTTTTTTTTATGCATGTGATGATTTTTGGGGGAGGAAAAATTAGGCCCCCTGATTTGATCCCCTACATACGGACCTGTTCGATTACCATTATTAGTCAATCGCATAGTTACCGACGGCGCAATTAGGGATTTTTTAATTCCTAATGCAACCGCCAAACATGATGGCGTTAAATCGGTCAAGGGGAAAAAAATTATTCCACCCGGGCTTTAAAGTCGTTGAAAACAAAAGGCACGTTAAGTACACGGTAAAATCAATTTAGAATTAAAGTCGTTTAACGACACACAAAACGCACATGGAAAATTAAATCGATTTTAATAAATAGCGTCTCTTCTAGGGAATTTTTCAGGGAAAAAGTACCTTTAACGTGGATTTAACCTTGACGTTGACGTGTCTTTAACGTATATATTTTTTCCACGTGCCTTTTATGTGTACGTAAGGGACACGTTAAAGGCACATTATTTCCCCGTCATGTACAAATAGCCATACGGTTTTTAATTTAAAATGAACGAATCACATTTTTATATCACACTGTTAAGTGATAGTTCTGGAGAATATTATCCTGAGAATACAGTATCAAATTTTACGGTACATTTACAGAAAAAGATTATATTGCAAGGAGAATGGAGAGTGGGACTTTCTGAAATTAATTTCCCCAATTTTTCTTCATTTGAATGAAAACGAGGCGTCAATTACTTTTATAAAAAACTATCTGTATAATAATGGTATATCATTTGATTGTACTATACTTCATGGTGTTTTTGATGGCTTGGACTCTCTTGTAAATTGTATAAGTAGGAATACATTATTAGCGAAATATTTCCAACTCACTCACGATAAATTGACAAATTTTGTAATAACTAAACGTGTATGTAAATCTGATCAATGCGTGAATCATGTACACAAACTTGTACTCAATGAAAAAGTATCATCAGTGCTAGGTTTTGATTATACGTGGGCAGGAATTGAATTCCGTAATTTATCGTTTAAGGTGGGAGTCTCGAAAAAGGATTGCCCGAGAATCTTTTTATTTACACGGGCATATGCAATGCCCATTTAGTTGGGTCTGTGAGATCACTACTGTTAAAAATTGTACCATTTAATTCAAGTAATTGTCTTCACGGATCAAATTTTTCAAAAATCTTTGACCAAAAATCCTCTGTTACATACTTCATTCCAAATTATTGAAATAGATATAAAGGATAAGTATATGCGATTGATACCATCCAAGTACGGACCACTACACGTAACACTTCATTTCTAGAGAGTAGAATAAAGAGAAGATGGCTCAATTCTTAACTTATTATGATAATCAATTTGGGGGTGGTAGCCATGGTGGTGGTTAGGTTCAGGGAACATCTCATAATCATCAAAGAGGTTATGGCGTCGGAGCATTTCTTGGGGGGTTATATAGAGGAAAATATCCATTAATCGGTAAATCTATTCGCTCTATTGGCAAAGAAATGTTGTCTGCTGGAGTCAATGTATCGGATGATGTCCTCACGAGGAATGTTGATTTTAAAAAATCATTGGAAAATCGATTGACGGAATCAGGGCATAGACTCAAAAGAGAAGCAATGGATACTATTGAGGATATGATGAATAATCCGGAAAAATATAAAACGAAGCGCAGGCGTCGAGCCAAACAGAAAGGTGCTGGACTTCGCCGAGTGCGTACCAAGAAAGGAAAGGCTAAAAAGAAAAAGAGAAAAACTAAAATTGTTTAAAAACAAGAAGACTGTGAGGAAGAACAGGAAAACCAAGACAAAATCTAAAAAAACGTGACGTCTACGATATTTTTGCTGATGTCGCTCTTACATAGTCTTTCGTGCGAATGTGCAAAGTCTGAATTGGATCTGTTCAAAATACCACCAACTTGAACCGCGATCGAGGAATCACATTGGACTTATTATAATCCTGTGGCTTCTTTAACAGATGATTCTCCTATTGAGTTTCAAGTATCTGGACATAGCGAAGAATATATCGATCTAACGCATACCACGTTGAAAATAAAACTCAAAGTTGTTAAACCTGATGAGAGTTTTACTGAGGCCGCGCCTGTTGGACCAGTGGATAATTTGTTACTTTCATTATTCAGTCAGATTGATGTACTTTTCAATCAAAAACCTGTAGCTCCATCGAATAATACCTATCTATATCGTGCATATTTGAAAACTCTGTTCAATTATGCAAGTGATGCTAGGACGACGTATCTCTTTTTGAGTTTATTTTACGGTGGTGAGCCGCGAGTAATGGAGGAAGTTCCAGTCTCAGAAAAAAATAAATTCCTAAATTCTGAAGTAAACCTTATTGCCCAGAATAAAACTTTAGAATTGATGGGATAGTTGCATTGTGATGTCTTTAATCGAGAAAATTTGTTAGTTTTGAGGCTTTCGCGGCCATGATTAATGAAATCTTTGGCTTCCGGGCTTCAGGGATATGAGTTCCGATTCTGAGCTCCGATGTCTAGGGGTAGTCCTTATATGCCTTCCCTTGTGGTGGTGGTGGAAGGGAAAGGGGGGGGGGTGGTCGGCCAATCATATGTTTTTAATTGATCAGCTGGTCAATTAAAAAACCGGGAGGACGGTTTTCCAAATGGACTTCACTTGATATCCCCTGTCCCTGTTGAGGTTGTTAGGGTTTTTATGGATCTCCAAACCCTCTCGGTATTTCCTTTCGAAATACCCTTGAGATTTGGCCAACATTCTGGCTTGGTCGTACTGGATAGTATGTCCTGTGTCCATCCAGTGTTCAGCCAGGGCAGACTGTTCTAAGTGACGGTATTTGGAGCACCGCTGGTGTTCCTTGATCCGTGTACTGATCTTCCTCCCGGTGTCTCCAATGTACACTTTCCCGCATGAGCAGGGGATCTCGTACACTCCTGGTGTGCTCAGAGGTGGTCTTGGATCCTTTGCACTTGGCAGCATCTGTCCGATCTTCTTTGGAGGCTGGAAGATCGTTCGAATGTTATGTTTGCCAAGTACTCTACTTATGCGTTCTGTTGTGCCTCTCAGATAGGGGAGGAGGGCCACTTTTGGTCTTTCCTGGTTTTCCTCAGGATTAGTCTCCTCTTCGGGAGATGAGAGCTTGCTCTGTAGCTTCTGCTTGACCTTCCGAATTTGTTGGATGTTATATCCATTTTTGGTCAGAGCGATCTCAAGATGTTCAACTTCACTGTCAACGTTGGAGGGTTGAGCGATTGTAAGTGCTCTATACATTAGGGAGCTAATAACGGAATTCTCCTGGGAGGGGTGGTGATGGGAGGTAGCATTGAGATACCTATCTGTGTGAGTTGGCTAACGATATACTTGGTGGCCTACAGTGCCGTCCTCGTTGCGTCAAACCAGAACATCTAGGAATGGAAGGCATCTATCTTGTTCAATTTCCATAGTGAACTTGATGCTCACGTGCTGAGTATTCAAGAATTCTAAGAATTCAGTTAGAGCAGTCTTTCCATGTGGCCAGATGACAAACGTATCGTCCACATACCTGAACCATACAGTAGGTTTCTGAGGTGCTGACTTCAATACTGCGTTCTCGAAGTGTTCCATGAATATATTTGCAATAATCGGGGAAATGGGAGATCCCATTGCCGCTACCGATTTCTGCTCATAGTACTCTCCTTTGAACTGAAAGTATGTAGAAGTCAGGTAATGCTCAATCAGGGGCAGGAATTGGGAAGAGATGTTGTTGGATTTCTTGATGATTTCCAAGTTTTCTGGGATTGGGACGTTAGTGAAGAGTGATTCCACATCAAAACTCACTACGATATCATCTGGAGAAGTCCGAAGATTTCTCAGTTTGTTGACGAAATCCAGTGAGTTCTGAATATATGAACCATTCAGGCCAGTCAACTTTTGGAGTAGTTTCATGAGAAACTTGGCCAGCTGGTAAGTTGGCGCTCCAATGTTGCTGACAATGGGGCGGAGAAGAACAGACTCTTCATGGATTTTGGGGAGTCCATAGAGTCTAGGAGGAAAGGATTCTTTAGGGGTGAGGGATTTCGTCAGGTCAGCCGAGAAACCAGCCTTCTTCAGCAGATCAGCAGTTTTTCGCTCAATTGTACGAGTAGGGTCCTTCCTAAGTTTAACGTAAACTCTGGAGTCACCCAACATTGTACTGAGCTTACCGGAGTAGTCGTCTTTATCCATAACCACCGTGGCATTACCTTTTTCTGCCGGAAGAATAATCAGATCATTATGCTCCTTTACNCTCACGTGCTGAGTATTCAAGAACTCCAGGAATTCAGTTAGAGCAGTCTTTCCATGTGGCCAGATGACAAACGTATCGTCCACATACCTGAACCATACAGTAGATTTCTGAGGTGCTGACTTCAATACTGCGTTCTCGAAGTGTTCCATGAATATATTTGCAATAATCGGGGAAATGGGAGATCCCATTGCCGCTACCGATTTCTGCTCATAGTACTCTCCTTTGAACTGAAAGTATGTAGAAGTCAGGTAATGCTCAATCAGGGGCAGGAATTGGGAAGAGATGTTGTTGGATTTCTTGATGATTTCCAAGTTTTCTGGGATTGGGACGTTAGTGAAGAGTGATTCCACATCAAAACTCACTACGATATCATCTGGAGAAGTCCGAAGATTTCTCAGTTTGTTGACGAAATCCAGTGAGTTCTGAATATATGAACCATTCAGGCCAGTCAACTTTTGGAGTAGTTTCATGAGAAACTTGGCCAGCTGGTAAGTTGGCGCTCCAATGTTGCTGACAATGGGGCGGAGAAGAACAGACTCTTCATGGATTTTGGGGAGTCCATAGAGTCTAGGAGGAAAGGATTCTTTAGGGGTGAGGGATTTCGTCAGGTCAGCCGAGAAACCAGCCTTCTTCAGCATATCAGCAGTTTTTCGCTCAATTGTACGAGTAGGGTCCTTCCTAAGTTTAACGTAAACTCTGGAGTCACCCAACATTGTACTGAGCTTACCGGAGTAGTCGTCTTTATCCATAACCACCGTGGCATTACCTTTTTCTGCCGGAAGAATAATCAGATCATTATGCTCCTTTACACTACGCAGTGCGAGGCGTTCCTCCCTGGTGATATTGTCACCAGGGGGAGTGGCCTTGTGGAGGATGTTAGACAACTGCCTCCGGATCTCATTGCTGGTCTCCTGAGGAAGATGGTAAATCGCTGTCTCGTTACGACTGATGATTTCCTCGGTGGGGATCTTTTTAGGGGCAACAGCGTAGTTGTGTCCTTTCACCAACACCGACACTTGTGCTTCACTGAGTTCAAATTTAGTCAGATTCTTCACAGTGTGAGTGAGGGTTGGGACTTTCTCCTGGGGGATCAGTTTCTTGAACTTACCCTTCTGACTCTCCGTTCTCATCTCAGCTGTTCGGACTGCTTGTTCGTGTGAAACACGATCGAGGGTCTCCCATAGCTGAGACTCCAACGTCTGAGCGAGAAGAAGGTGGAGATCGAGAAGCTGTCTGGAGAGATGTGCCAGGTTCTTCTTAGCCGCTATTATTCTCTCCTTGACCAATCTCAACGAAGCTTGGCGGAGGACGGCATTTGCCTACTTCGATGGGACAGGATTCCTCAGGCGGCGGAATTTCGGTATCACTTGATGGTCAGGGCACCTTTTTAAAAAAGTTAGGGAGCACAGTTGGACGTGCAAGGACTTCCTAAGTTTGGTAAATAATCTTGGGTCGGTGAATTTATTCGCCAAACTTAGGAAGTTCTTGCACGTCTAACTGTGCTCCCTAACTTTTTAGGCTTTAATGCCTAAAGGAGGTTAGGCGGTGTTTGAGGTGAATTTGAGAGTGAATTTCTGTGGTTCCCGGTAGTTTAGTCGGTAAGCGTGCCCGGCGCGTATCTGGGAGACCCGAGTTCGATTGCCGGCTAGCTGAAGCGGAAATTTTTTCTCTCTACATTCTAATTGTCTTAGAATTTTTTGTTTGCTAGTTAATTCGGCGCGTATCTGGGAGACCCGGGTTCGATTCCCGGCTGGGTGAAGCGGAAATTTTTTCTGTCTAAATTCTAATTCTCTTAGAATTCTTTAATGCCTAAAGGAGGTTAGGGGGTGTGTGAGGTGAATTTGAGAGTGAATTTCTGTGGTTCCCGGTAGCTTAGTCGGTAAGAGTGCCTGGCGCGTATCTGGGAGACCCGGGTTCGATTCCCGACTGGGTGAAGCGGAAATTTTTTCTCTCTAAATTCTAATTCTCTTAGAATTTTTTTTTTAATTATAATATATTTGAAATTAATAATATATTGTAAATTGACTCTACAAGGCAAGTCATCGTAGACTATAGCACTTAGAAGAAAAGTGGAAGGGGAGAACACCATGGGGAGGCGTGTGAAAAACGGAAGGGTGATCAGTTTCCATCTCGCAGTCAGTCATGACTGAAGAAATAGTTATCGACATCCAGTCCTTCATTGGCCCTCACGAAGAGTTTTTGCCTAATGAAATATCCATATTGTCTGTTGATCACCCATATGGTAATTCGTGGGTGGTTGGACCACCTTGCCGCTTGTCTGAATTGAGATGTGTAATCAGAAGGCAAAATAACTAGTTATCTCGTCATCATCATCGCCTAAGTTGGGAAGACGGAGAGGTGCTTGCATACAGTGTCCCTTTGCTATTGAGTCGTGCTCTAACTAATGCATCTGTTGTCTACGTGAGAGGGAAAGAGGAACGGGCCTTCCTGTCCAAGATTATATCGGCACCTGTTGTAAATTTGGAAATATACTGTCCTCCAGTGAAACGTTTCGAAGGACCAGGCCACCTGTGTCTCTTTCACGGCCTCATTTTCTGTGAATTGTTCAGGTGTGCTCTCCAGAACGTTTATAAACTAAAACCCTGGATACTTGAAGAAAGAGAGAAAAAGAAGAAAGTCAATTTTGATTCATTCACATGCAATAAAATTTCTCGACAGGATCTACAGAAACTATGAAACGTTGTGGATTACGATTCCAGCTCTGAAAGTGAAGGGGTTGGCGAAGTGGATAATCTATCTCTTGAACAAATAGAAGCATTGGAAACTGCCTCACTTCAAGAATCGCGCCTATGAATAGATCTCAACTGTTGAAAATGTTGCCATACACCAAAGTCTCGACTGACGGGGTTTATGTGGCAGAAACAAATACCTAAGATTTGGCCGACACCCTGTGCAATCATCGGCAACTCCGATGACCTTGCGCAACCAGATACCCACTGGGTTGCCTTCTACATCAACCCAAGAGGAGAGGGAGTCTATTTCGACCGCTGCGGCCTACCGACGCCTGGTTCAAACATTTATTGCGACGGAATTGCCGATTACATAAATTCAATCATCTGTATATTACTTTGGCTTTGTAATGATAATTCTCTATGTTCATTCCAGCAACTCTTCACTACCGATACGAAACGGAAAGATAATATTATATTAACTATGTATAAAAAAATTGTTCATAAAAATAAAAATAAATATTGAACGAATAAAAAATCATTCACTATGTTATCTGGTAACGGTAGTGTCGCGGACTCCGCGTTTTCCTTATGGAGTTTATAACCAAAAATCTCCATCTTTAACAAATACCATGGAACGTGCAGGACGACAGAGTTTGTTACCACCCAAGGCGATGCGTGTACCAGGGGTGCCGCCATTGTTGCTGGGGTGACTAGGGGGAACAGTGGATTTCGTGGCTATACAAAGATACAATTGACCAATAGAGATACCCAGTGTCTATGGAAACTGCGATCAGGCAATAAGTAAAACCACACCCATGGCTTGCTGTCGACGATCATAAGAACCCCATAAAATGCGTAAATTATGAGGGCTCGGTGACACTAAATGTGGGGACGCCGACTTCGAGACGCCCCTCCGGAACCACTTGAGGGTGACCACGGTCATAAAAATCAGCCTAATGGAAAAACTCATAATCAAGCGTTTCCAAATAGCCAGACCCAGCCTCTGTGGACCGTTGTTATAATGAGTAAGGAAATAATCACCGGAAAATGCAAGACTCGCACGTGCCCCGAAATACACCCAACCAGGTGTGAATTGAGATACTTCACGAGTGACATGAATGAATCGATAGTCAACTCCCCACTCATTGGTAAAACCACGATTTTCCACTCTATGCATTCAGCATTTTTGACTAGGCCAATTCTAATGAACACCGGATAATTCACCTGGAAGAAGGCATCCCAATTCTCCAAGGTTATGCTCTAGCTTATCGCACGCTAAGAGGACATGACGTCATTCTATGAACACGTGCGCTCGTAAAAACCCAATGGATCGGAAATTATGGCGATTTCCACCCCATTATCACTCCCCCTCGATAGGCGTGCGTCATCATTACGAAGGGTCAAACTGAGATTCCGGGAATCATAAAAGGGGACCGATTCCTTGAATCACGCGTAGAACGCGAGCTCTGAGCTCACCCTCGCTTTTCCACCCTCTTGACCACGGATCAGCCCGGTGCAAGCAGAAGTCATAAAATAATATGAATACTCAGATATGGCCATCGTCCGAGGACATCGGGTTGCCATGGACCCACCCCTACAGAATCCCTCATTACGGGTGGAGTCAATCAAGGATATATGAGGGCCGCCTCCGGACATCCAGTTCAGTTGTCAGTTACCAGGGCAGTTACTAGGCCAGTTAGTCGCCCAGTCAGTCGGCCAACTAGTCAGCAGTCAATCTGTAGACAGTCGTAGTCGCAACCCCCCAATTACTAAGAACAAGTCACCGAGAGTCAATTGCCGAATTAGTTCTTGGCCTGGCTCAAATCACGGACAGTGATTATTCACAATCTGCATATTTCGACTGCACTATTTTGGACTCAGCCGATTAGTGGACTCATCTCCACTAATCCCTCAACCCACTGTCTTGAGGGCAGTATTCGTCACGGAGCTGTAGATACTCGCCCCAACGACGTATTGTGGTCTCGTCGTTCAAGTGGCCACCTGGAGTCATTCTTTCGTGCAGCCCCAGGTAGTCGAATCTCCGTCTTACCTGTCTTTTCACCGGACAAGTGAACCTGCCGTTGTAAGTCAGCGCATCATCACAGAGAGTCACCCATCAACACTACTTGTCATCAAAGCCAGCTTTTCTTCCTGCTAGTAAGGGTCATCGGAGCGCAACATCACCGCGACTGAGTGATCACACCCACCCCAATTTTACCTAGTCAACAACTGTAAGTTAATGCTAATTCGTTATCTATTAATTTTTTCTTTTACTTTTTATTCCTTTCCAATTCTAATTCTCCAAAATCCTCCTCTCCAACGTTTTATCTTGGGATCATTATGGACAGCCTCTTTTTATCACAAATAAAAGCATTTCTTTATGGCATTGGAAGGGGTTCTTTCTCTTTGCGGGATCTCCATTTTTGACTCTCGCGCAATCCACCATATTGCACCTTAGTGCTTTATCCCATGCAATCCGATCCCATCCTTTCTCCCGGTCTCTACCTGTTATAATTGGTCACGGTCAGGACAGTCTTTGGGGTCGCCTTTTGTCACTGATTTTCGCCCATTCCATAACCCAGAGATCGCAACAAAATTTTGGCGCCCGAACAGGGACTCGATTGTTATAAAACGGGAATATGGTAGGCTTACGCTCAGGAAAGAAAACTCTTCCGGTGGAACCAAAAAAGAAAACCACCACGAAATCTACGGAAAAGTCAAGTAGCGATGGCGACCTCCCTCAACGAACCGCTCCTCCAGTTTCAATTGAATCCAATATTAGCAATCTTGTCGCTCTCAGTGATGGAGACATGAGACCCGTCTCATCTCCAGAACGAGCCCCAGAGGTTGAATCTTCCGATCAGGAAGAAGACCCTACGTTGCAAACAGCAACGTCAACCCCATTTGTACATTTCGAAGATACCATTTTAAAACAATGCGACGCCGAGGGTGCCGTCACTAATGTAGTGGACACTAGAACTACGCCCATTTCAAGCACAGGTGCTTATCCAAAGAAATTAAGAACAACAAATCCTTCTAGAGATCCCAGATCGCTTTTGAGTAATGAAATATTTCTAAAAAGATTAAAAGATCACAAAAACATCCCTATTGAGGAATTAGAAATTCTGAGGAAATTTATTCACACAGAACCCAGCGCAATAGCTGAAATTCACAAAGCTGGCGTCCTCGCTGAAGTTTATTTGCAGTGCAATAAATTCCTAGGACCAAACCCTAGGCCCAACGACAATCAGAGTAATCCAAATTCACTCGCACAATTGTGTCAAAATTATCCGACACTTCCTGAATCCTTGCAATCAGCAGATTACATTCCAACTTCAAACCCGAACATTTCACTGACTTCGGAAACCGTTCAAGGGTTGACACGCATTCCAAGCCCAATCGCAACTTTAAATCCGAATCTCCTTGAACCCGTTCAGCGGTTCAAGTCAACACTCAGAAACCCTCTGCCCTTCAGCCCTATTGTTTCTCAAATGATCGCCAGCGAAGAAACAATCCCTGTCATAAATTATGTTGAAAAATCATCAAGTACCAATGCAAGAAAAACTCCCAATAATTCTCAATCGAGACAAAAAAGGTCGTTGGAAATTCAAGAAGACTTTGAAAGAATAGATTCAGCAGGCAGCGACTCTAGTTCGTATGCTCCTGTGAACCTGGACCAAACCCGACTGAGTAATATGAATACTCAAGCCTTTCATACTGCCCGATCATTCCAATCCAGTTATACATTAAAAACCCCTCCAAAAGTACATATGGTCCAAAATTCGGATAAAATTAAGGCCGTAAAAGAATTTCCGGTTCCCAAAAACCAAAAAAATANATGGAAGAGGGAGATAAAGAAAAAACAGCTTTTTCGACTCCTCATGGGCATTATGAATATAACCGTATGCCCTTTGGACTGAAAAACGCCCCGGCAACCTTTCAGCGACTTATGGACCAAACTTTAATGGGATTACAAGGTCAAGAAATGTTCGTGTATTTAGACGATGTAGTTATTTACGCAAAATCACTGAAAGAACATAGAGAAAAATTTATGAAATTAGTTGAACGACTACGTGAAGCAAATTTGAAATTGCAACCAGATAAATGCGAATTTTTAAAAAAAGAAGTCGCTTATCTAGGGCATATAATAAGTCAAGACGGAGTAAAGCCAAATTCGGATAAAATTAAGGCCGTAAAAGAATTTCCGGTTCCCAAAAACCAAAAAAATATTAAACAGTTCTTGGGGTTAGCAGGGTACTATCGCCGGTTCATTGCGGGCTTCTCTAAAATAGCCAGACCTTTAACGACACTACTGAAAAACGACACCCCCTTCGAATGGCAGTCAGAACAGCAGGAAGCTTTTGAGATTCTCCGTAATCATTTGATAAATCAACCCATTCTGCAATACCCTGATTTCGAAAAACCCTTTAACGTCACAACGGATGCTTCTAATTACGCAATAGGCGCAGTATTGAGCCAGGGCGATATCGGAAAGGATCTTCCCATTTCTTATGCCTCTAGAATATTAAATAAGGCTGAAATCAATTACTCAACTATTGAAAAAGAGCTTTTAGCCATCGTCTTTGCTGTTCAATATTTCCGGCCCTATCTGTACGGACATAAGTTCACCTTGGTCACAGATCATAGACCACTCGTATGGCTTAGTAGTGTTAGAGACCCCACGTCTAGATTGTTGCGCTGGAGAATAAAATTAGAAGAATTCGACTATAAAATTATTTATAAACCCGGCAGCGCAAACGTCAATGCCGATGCATTATCCAGAAATCCAGCCGTAGAAAACGGAAGAGATAAAGGTGAATTCAGTAGAGAGCACGTGCCATTTCAGAATACAACCGTGGAAAATCATGAATTAGAACGACGCCCTCCGAGTATCGACCAAAAAAACGTCAGTGTACTGACCCGGGGTATGTCAAAACGGGCAAATAATAACTCCGAGGTAGAGAAAAGTCCAGGTGACACGACTTCAATTGTCCCAGAAACACCGGTGCCTTCCAGATCGTGCCCCCGTCGTAAAGTTTCCCGAAATACTCATAGGAATGTACCTCAAGTGGAAAGGTTAGAAAAAATACCGGAGGAAACCCTTGAAACAGGTCAAGAGCAAACCGTGAAATTGCCATCCCCAGAGGGAAGTGAGAAACCGAACCGTAAAACCCCACGAATAGCTAGTGAACTTGAGCCAAAAATTAATTCTGAAAGGTTTAACGAAATAATTGATAACATAACCTTCCGACCAGGACCGGTTCTTTGCTTTCTTACCCCGACCGGAGAACCTATCGATACAGGGGCCCGATTGCTTATGAGATATAAGAAACTGAAATTCCCCGCGAATGATACTTCGAAACCTGGAGAAATACTTGTACAACACGAGAGAAGTACAACGTATTATAAGGCCATTTGGGATGGCGTGATTCCATTATCAAAAATTTTTGAAGTTCTTAAGAACCTTTTGTTGAAAACCCAGAGCAATTCACTCAACATTTCATATTCTCCCGAGGGCATCTATACTACCTCTTGGGAAGACCTAAAAGGCCAGCTGATTGAAGCCTTTGTTGATTCCAACGTAAAATTAATTATTTCCCAAAATATCGTCAAAATTCCCGAAGAAATCGATAGGCCCGAAATTATTGCCGAAGCACATGCCTCCATGATAGGTGGTCATAAAGGAGTAACTAAAACGTGTGCTCGCCTTAAGCAAAAGTATAAATGGGACGGTATGAAAAAAGAAGTTAGGGATTTTATTAGAACCTGTTCTAGCTGTCAGAAGAAAAAATTATTGCGTATGAAAACGAAACAACCAATGATAATTACTGATACGTCGATAGATGCTTTCGACAGGGTTGCATTAGACATAGTGGGTCCACTGCCCCGAACCAAAGCTGGTAATATTTATATTTTGACCATGCAAGACGATCTCACGAAGTATTGCATGGCCGCCCCACTAACCGAAGCTAGCGCCGCCGAAGTCGCAACCGCTATATCTAAATATCTCATCTCTTTATTCGGAACTCCACATACGATCCTAACAGATCAAGGAGCGAACTTTATGAGCAAATTAATGAAATCATTAGCCAAATGTTTTAAGATAAAACAGTTGAGAACCACGGCCTATCACCCTCAATCGAATGGGGCATTGGAACGGTCACACCGAGTTTTAGCAGACTACCTGCGACATTTTACAACGGTCGAAACCGAGTGGGATGATCTCTTGAATCTTGCAATGTTTTCTTACAATACGAGTGTGCATGAGGGCACTCAATTTACCCCTTTTGAATTACTTTTTGGGCGAACGGCTCGAACACCCTCCGCCTTTTCATATGATAAAATGAAAACATACCACAGTCATGTTGAAAACCTTATCATAAAACTACAAGATATAAGATATTTAGCTCGTGAACACTTGATAAAGGCCAAAGAAAGATCGAAACAATATTATGATAAAAAACTTAATGTCCAAGAATTTAAATTTGGAGACTGGGTTTATTTGCTGAAGGAGAATAGAAAAGGAAAATTGGATGATTATTATGTAGGTCCATATCAAATCAAGCAAATAATGCATAATGGAAATGTAAGAATTCAAATTAAACCTAATCAAACCAAAGTAGTCCATTCGAATCGGTTAAAATTAGCGTTTGTACCCCAAGGATACATAGGGTTTTAAGAAATCTGAATAATAAAAAAAAAAAAAACAATAGTAATATTAATATACTCTTATGAAATTCATACACCTTTCTTCTCTCTCATTATTACAAACTCCTGAAAATAAGACGGATACAAGGGACCCCAACTAGATAAAACGAAATTTCCCTTACAGACAGTATGAACCACGCACTATTACACAAGAGCATCGTCGCTGATGCCCAAGGCTTCGTGGACGACTTCGGGAACCTAATCCCTAAGGAAATATCGTGGAGTTACGTGGACAATAGTGTAGAAATACACTCAATACTAGATCCTCCTTGCGAATGGGACCGTTTAGCTGAACAAACCCGGGTTGCAAATAGTCATTTTTCCCGTAAGAGACATGGAATACCCTGGGAAATGAAAGGAATAAACCGGGAAGTTCTGTCAAAACCCGCTTGGTACATTCCCCCCGATGTGGAAATTATCTATGTTTACCACATAGAACATACGAAGGTGTTCAAAATCAGTCCTCATCAAATGTTCAGAGTTCTAAATCGAGAAATTCCCCCATTAGATAATTTAGCAACTAAGAAAAACGGGTTGTGTTATTTTCACCGAAATCAGACGGGGTATTGTTGCACAAAAAATAATATCTTGAAAATCAAACACTGGTTAATCTCTTCTGGCATGAATCGGAGTTTCATCAAAAACATATACGAATCCTGGATTCTTCAAGAACGAAAGAGAAATGGCCCATTGTATCCCGAACTTTGCGGTGAAAAATCTCGCATTTTAACATTTTCTATGTGGTGCAATGAAGCAGTAGACCCACACATATTGGCCAAAAATGGGTTATTTTACCGCGGCAACCGTGACGTTGCCCAATGTTATTTCTGTGGAACACACATTGCTCCGTGGCAGGTTGGAGACGACCCCCTTGACCGACACGCAAAAGCGAATCGGAATTGTCGTCTTTTGGAGATTTTAGCCTCACCTCCATTCACAACGACCAAAAATCTTCACAAAGTAATTCAACCCTTCAAACTCTTCCCAAAACCGGAGCTCTCACAAGAGTTATCTCCATCACACCATTTCCCTGCTCCTACATCGGCATTCTCTCCTATAAATCCAGCCCCCACAACTACTTCAACAAATCCTGAAACAACCAGCACTCCCATATCAAGTCCTTACTTACCCTATCCTGAGTGTGCCCCTGAGTTTTCATCCCCTGCAGAATTTTGAGCAAATATCCCTCGATTCTCCAGATCATAAGACCAACGATCAATACACTTGAAATTAGTCTGGGGTTGAAAGAATTGCGAATGGATAGAAAAATCAGGTCAACGGAAAACAATAGAAATTTAATCATCAAAACCATCCAGAATAAAGGAGAAGGACTTAATAAATAAAAAAATAATAATAATAATATCAAGCGTAGGAGAACGTCTTCAAGAGAAATCCTTATTGTTCTTTGCTTCTTCGAACACTGGAAGACCAAGAGTTATGCATCATATACGCCAACATCATCAAGTGTGGCATCCCAACCTATACGTTAGTGTTACACCAATAGAGTGTATACAGAAGATCATTACTCTCTTATCCCCACTTTCACTTTCTGCTTTCCTTTCAATCCTTAACGGACGGAGAAACAAAAATTACATGCACAATTATTCCTCGATTGCAGAGATCCAAACAAAATATGAGTCACAAACCGCAGGAATGCTCGGGCTGTACAATCCAGAAATCACACTCCCATCTTTCCGGACGCCCTGCTGGAGACACTAATATTTTTGTTCCCTACGGACCAGAACCCATGTGGAAATTTTGTACCAATTGTGGACACTATGTGAATACCAGAACGGAAAAGAGAGCTAACGGAAAGACCCATCTTGTTGCTGTCTTAGTCTCTCTTCTCGGTTGTTTTCTTTGCGCCCCTTGCATTTATTGTACTGACGCTTGCCTTTCTACAAGCCATTACTGCCCCAGTTGTAACCATTACTTGGGAGAATATAGAAATTAGAATACTACCTTGTATTCTGTTTCCATAATCACGATTTGTTCATAAGTTATGGAAAAACGAGTCTTCATCGTCAATATACAATTCTACAAACCATTTTTCAGAGAAAAAACAATCAAAGAAATAGCCATTTATTCTCTCGAGGAGAAACAAATATACCATTGGTTTGTACGACCCCCTCTGTTCATGAAATGCACACACACAACTGTCCGACGTATATATGAACAACACAAAAATAATAACAAACGATTAAAAGATGATTTAACGTACGGGGATACCATTGACGAAATAAGGAGAATAACATTTCGTTGTGAGCTCGTTTATGCCACTAGTATGGAAACCGCAGAATGGTTACTCAGTAATTTGCCATGCAGAGTATCGGGTGCTGTGCCGTCCTTAGACTGGGTACCGAAAAGTGAGAAAAGGTGTCCCCTGCATAAACTTCCTCAGCATGCCTCTTCCCACCTGCGCCTTCAATGTCCTCGCACGTGTTTTAAAACCACTGAATCTGAAATTTCCAGGAGCCTAAGCTACAGGAAGAGAATGATGGATTTCAGAAGGGAGCAATCAAGACTTCTCAGTTTCAAGGACTGGCCCTATTCAGTTTGGAGAAAAAACTTATCTCCAATGAACTTAGCCGCTTGTGGATTTTATTTTGCAGAAAAACCTGACCTTGTCCGATGTTTCGAGTGTGATTTACACGTATGGAATTGGGAACCGGTAGCCNTCAGTTTGGAGAAAAAACTTATCTCCAATGAACTTAGCCGCTTGTGGATTTTATTTTGCTGAAAAACCTGACCTTGTCCGATGTTTCGAGTGTGATTTACACGTATGGAACTGGGAACCGGCAGCCGACCCTTGGCAAATACACACATCACTTGAGCCTCGCTGTAAGTTCATCACCCGCGAACCATGTGGGAATGTACCGTTAAGCAGAGAACCTCTAGATAACCCTTTTAACCAAAACGCAACGTACCCTTACTTTTCTGGACGATTGAATAACTGGCACCCATGGCAGAGTGAAACTAACCGCTGGGCCGATCATCTCAATAATATGGAGAGAGGCCCATGGCAATCCCCAATTCGAGCAAGAATAACTACAACCACTCCACCAGCTCGCGTGACGTTTCAAACAATAAACTCCATTCTAATGCCTGTAGTGACAACGGCTGAGGTCCCCTCGTGCACCACTCAACTAACGGAGATAAGTGAAAGGGTCGAGAATAATGAGAATCCCTTTTTATGTAAGGTCTGTCTTGAAGGGACCTTGCAAGTGGCCTTTTTGCCTTGCGGACATATCATCGCCTGCAAGAAATGCGCAAAGCTTCTGAAAACATGCTGTTTCTGCCGTAAAAAGGTCAAAGGCAGAAAACAGATATTCATTCCGTAAACCAGTGACTACCAGTTCCTCTATTCCCCAACACGCTCCCTCTTACTCTCTCACTCTCTCTCCTAGATCATAGTCTCCGTTACCTGTCCAACGACCCTCAGCATGACTGCATCTGCTCACTTCATACTTCTGCGTGTGCTCATGTTAACTCTGAATGAGAGGAGTTGAATAAAAGGAAATCATTCCTGACTCTATATTGTTATCTCCGTAGAAACCTGAAGATGCAGACCTACGTAATCGACATTAAAACTCTCCTTGACAAAGATGGGTGCAGAATGCCAAAAGAAATCGCCATAGTTGGGGTGGAAAATTCCGTCAGCGCTAATTGGATTATCAAACCACAACATTCCTCAAGAAGTTTGCCAAAGAAAATTTTGAAAACTAATAGAAAAACCACTCGTTTAAACCATGGAATTGAGTGGAGGGAAGGAGAATCGGACCTATCAGAAATAGAAAAACTTCTTCAAAATATTTCTCACACGGCAACAAAAATATACGTAATAAACAAAGATAATATACCATATCTTGAAACCATAATGTCCTGTAAGCTTATAAATGGTGAAGACCATTTGCCAGCTACAAAAAACTTGCCCAGTATTGAGACTCAATGCCTTTTTCACGGAGTTGAGCGTCACGGAAAATATCACTGCGCCCTCACCCGAGTCCTCGGAGTAAAGAAATGGCTGACCGCTAATAGACACGTTTATGATAATTCATTACATCACGGATATGATGATACCAGCGAACACCTTTATGCAGAAGTATGTGACCACCTCAACCCCGGGAGCAGCTTCCACGCTTACGAGTCGCCTATTTAAAACCGAAATGTGGGATCCCTCTTATACACACATAAAAAGAAAAAAAAACGAACATTTCATGGTCACAACGCAAACACGATCTTATTTTTCTTTGACACCTTATAAAGTGTAATTTTTTTTCGAGTGAGAGAAAAAATATATATGCACAAAATATACATATAATTGAAAATCCACCTCTCTACAAAGGAAATTTGTTTTCCCTTTGTTTCAGATGGTAATTCTGCTGTCTCTAATTTTCCTTGCCTTTTTAGGCATGAGTCATGAATTTATCGCATACGATTGCGGCACACATAGTGCCAATATTACAACTATCTCCTTACTTAGTGTGAAAAAGTGTAATATTAAGGCAAAAGAGCCAATTATCACTGATACGTACGTGAGATTACTCCAGTTATCAAGATTCAATAACGTCCATGTCAGAACCTGTAAGGTATACTTGGACCGAACTGTCTTCAGGTGTGGAATGTTTTCACATGTTGCGACTGTTCATAACGGATTTGCCGAATACCTAATCGACGTAAGCCCAGAAGTATGTCTCGACATGCATCAACATTTAAAATATCGTCACGGAGATAATCTATTCATTGGACTAATAGCCAATCTAACAGTGAATCGAAACGCTGTATTAGCAGGACACGTAGAATCAGACGGATCATGTAATGGGGGAAAATTTAGCGATAACTACGGGTCCTGGCTAGAAGTAGTTGTGCAAGGAAAATTTAAAATAGGCCTGGAAGACTACTATGCAACGGTTAATATTGAAGACAATGAGGTTTATTTAAAAAATGGGAGGCGCTGTCCTCTTTCTAAAGGCAATTGCCTAGACAGTGACGGGAGTAATGCCTATTGGAGTCCTGTACCCAAAGACAAATGCAATTTCGAAGGGTACGATGAACTCTACGAAGGTCCGGCGAAAAGGGTTTATGACAATACCACTATGATGGAAGGTGTGGAAGAAGTCTATTCGGTGGAAAAAGGCGATATCACCTTCGGATTAGCAAAGAAAGGCGTGGAGGAAATCTGCGGACAAACTATAATCCGTACCGATCACCCCAGATTATTTATCCGAGAAATAAAAAAGGATGAGGTAGACACCAAAAGAACGCCCATATCCACTAATAATCTTGATCTTATGTCATACGTAAACAGTAAATTTATTTACGTAGAAAAACATCTCGGGAAACAAATGAGAAATCTGTACATTGATGTCCTCACTCAAAGATGCGAATTAGAAAGACAGGTCATTGAAAATTCCCTGTTGATCGCATACAGTAAACCGGCCGAATTTGCTATGCGGATCATGAAAGAACCCGGCTATATGGCCACCACTGCAGGAGAAGTCATTCACATTGTGAAGTGTTTGCCTGTCTCCGTCACTCTCGCACGACTGCCCACCTGCTACAGTCACCTACCTGTAATAGCCAACAATGCCACGATGTTTGTGTCTCCACACACCCATATACTCCTGAAAACGAGCCCAAAGGTTAACTGTAATGCTTTCATCGCCCCCATGTACGATATCGATGGGACATGGGTTAGATTGAACCCTGAACCAGGTCCAGCCGTAAAACCAGGTGAGCTTAAGCCTCAAACAAAACCAACTTGGAAATATCAAAACCTTGCTAATTTAGCCACAAGTGGAATCTATTCTACTAATGACCTAGAGAGGTTACAGGATCATCTAATGTTCCCTGAGGAATCGTCAGCTGTTCTCGATGCCCTAGCTCGCGGAACTATGGGCGAGGCGATCCTTAACCCTCGTTATTCGTTCGCAAATCTTCTCGATAATAATTCCATTGATAAAATCGCTGAACGAGCCACCGCTAAATTATGGGGATGGTTAACTGGCTTCGGAACATTCAGTGCCGGTTTAATTGGAATATTCATGATCGCCAAGGTGGTCAAATTCCTTATCGATACTTTTATTCACGGGTATGCTCTGCACCGTGCATTCGGATGGGGTATTTGGCTTATCGGCGCCGCATGGGACTCTGTCACAACCTTCCTCTTACATTTTAAAGAAAAGGTCATGGAAGAAGACCCAAAAGACGAAGTAGAGAAGGAAAAAACACCGGAAAACCCCGAAAAAATTAACCCTGAAGTACCACTGTCAACCGGGTCTATGGGCACTGGCATCTACCCCCTAATAACCAAGAGCGCTCCTCAGCCGTATATCTACTCAAATGTCTAAATGAGTGATAAACTGAAAACGGCGGTCACGCATTTCATCTGAATGGAAAATATTCAGGATACTCTACTATACGAATATTTAGTTCAAAACAAAATCTCGTAGAGAGAAAGAATCTTTCTTACTTTACCATGTCCTAATCATACTAGTAAATAAATTATCATTAACTATATGAGAGTAAATTGCTCATCATTGTTGAAGAAATCCGACGGAGGCCCGATTGAAGAAGAATGGACTCGCCACACAATACTCATGAACCTGCGGTCCGCTATCTAGCTCGGCTCATACATTACGCAAAAGATCTGAACGAAGGTGGATCAATATGGGAAGAATTAGAATCAACCGTCTGCTGTACGATGCTCGGGTTTACCGATATGAAAACCCTTTACTGCAATGCCTGTGTCGTTCGAGAACTTAATCATAACCAAATTAAACGAAACGAATTCCATTATGTCCTGCCGCCATGGCGACCTGAGATTCCAATGTGCCACAAATGCAAACTCCAACCGGTGGGACGATTGAAAACAAGGGACAACTGTGTACATTGTATTTTATCTCTCTGGGCGAAGAAAACCGCACCACCAATGTACCTTTTTCGAGAAGACCAGGTAAAAGAGCAGTCCAATATCTCCCCTCGGTCATCGAGCGAGCCAGTCGGTGTAGCTTCAATAGAGCTCACTGCTCCAGCGCACGAAATGCCTGCGTTGACCCCCGAAAAACGCATACCATCCAAAAATTCAATAGAAACAGTGATCGAGATACTTTTGAATGACGATGGCTCAATTGTGTCCTGCAGCAGCACCGTTCATAAGACCTCAACTACCAATCAGCAGCGTCGAGTAGAAAGAGAAGGTGAAGAAGATTCATCAGAAGCAGCATCTTCGGGTATCGGTTCTCCTCCTCCTAGTTATGAGGAATTGAGGAGCGAAACGGAGAGTTCCAACGATGACAATTAAAACTCTCAATTAATTGTAACCCCTGGATGTTTTGACTGGACTGTGACGAATCAGGAATGAGGAAATGTCATACCTCTATATGGCAGACAAGGACGAATAGAAACATCTGGGTCACTCAGTGTCAGAATGAGGGAGCGGACATCCAAGGGAACCAGTGGAAAGAGCGAAAATCATTTCCCCTACCTTTCGATTATTCCTGTACCTTTCCTAGAGTGTGAATAATCACGAAGTTCTCCCCTCCAAATTCTTTTCAAAGCATCCCCTTCCCCAATACCAGAGATCTTAGAATGACGTAAAACTCCTATTCCATACCTCCACTCATCAGTATCCCTAAACTCTCCGTACAGTGACAATCGGTACAAGTGTCTTCAAGTGAACGTCTGAGCAAACGATGGCTAATCGGAACAACCCTCTACGACTGGACGCCCTGACCTCCCAGCAGATTAAGCGAAGAATCGGCGAAAAGTGGTTCCGGGTTCTCCACCAGTATTATATGGCCGGACGATCGGGATCCAGAAAGGTACGCAGGTGTACCACTGCATCAGAGGAATTCCTCCGATATCTATGCTACAACGGACTCCATGCCACTGCTGAGAACATCCTGGAGAATTACGGAGAAGTATTGAAGTCTCGCAGAAAGGCTCAAGCGAGCTGGCGCAATTGGGTAATGGATGAAGACTTGACCTACAAGGACTTCATAGATTTCTACGGAATTGGCAGGCTAACCCATCAGCCATATGAAGGCAACCGGAACAGAGAAGACCGGCTGGAAGACATGTGGGAGCAATATCCAGGAGACGAGTGCATTCCCTACAACGAGAGGTATCAGTCGTACCTGGCAATCCAGCCACCATCAGGGAAACGGCCAAACCCTGATACAGAGGAATCCGACCAGCCATTCCGAAAGGTCCTGAAGACCTTTCATCATTGCATTGTTCCCGGAAACCAGGATGAGACTTATCTTGTGGAAGTCTCAACCGCAGAATCGCCAGCTGAGCCCGACGACGAGTCAGAAGCCACTTGCTCTCATGGCCTAGACAGACTCACTGATCAGGAGATAACGCAAATCCTCGATTCCGTGAATCTCGAGGAGACGCTCGCCGAAATCCAGGATATAGGGAAGACGGAATATCCTGTCCAGCCTGCGATCGAGGCTCCTGAAGATCCGTCCAGCCCACCTCAACGACTAAACAGCCAGGAACAAAACTCCCCAGTTGGATTTATTGATGTTTTTCTTGTGTATATGTGTGTGTTTATTTTTATCAACAACTTTGTGTATTCTAGGATAAACCAGGAATAAGTTCTATTTGTTTGAGTGAACAAATTGTTTGTGAACGTTAGTTTTAGAAAAAGTAAGGGAAAAGTTCTGGCATTAAAATGCACTCACTATTGTATCGCGAAGTAAGATTTTTTTTATAATCTATGAAAATCTTGGAAATTTGAAAAAAAATGTAATCACATGATGTTTTGTTTTCTGATTGATGTGTGAGTTGTGCCGTTAATCTTATGTCGGGTGTTTAATATTGAATCAACAAAAAAAGTAGAAAAAAAAAGAAAAAAAAATTGTGTGTATCGTACTTTTGTCATGTGTTTTCAAAATATACATATATTTGTGTGACGAAATGAGTAATTATTGGTAATAAGACCCTTTCCTCCTAACAATCCAAATAACCCTTAATATTCGCATAAAAAAAAAGAAGAGAAAAATCTTCGAGAGTTCTGGCTCTTAAATTTCATTCACTGGTCGACATTTCCACTTTGTATGGTTTGTACTTCTCAAATTTGTTCGAATCGGCTTTGGTTTAAATCTGCCTTAATCGTCGCCATAAACACGAGAAGAAAGTGGAAAATAAATCAATTATTGAGGAATCAATAGGTAGGTAATACTTTTGAATAAAAAAACATATCCAACCGTAGTCGCTCGAATGATTGTTCGCCCTTATTCATATAAGTAAATCATAATCGAAAATTAGATCTCGGAGAGCTATAAGACTTTGAATTAGTTAACTCATTAAAACTCGGGTTTATAAGGAAAAATCTTCTAGTTTAATTTCAGAAGTGCGTAACTGAGACTTGGAATGGACGGAATGGGTACGAAGAGTGACAATTCCCTGAGGAACTGTCTGTCAGTACATGATATCCCCTTGATAAAACCCTTCCTTGAACCCTACTCCATTGTTTTATTTTGATAATACCAATTGAACAAGGTTTAATCATGTCGAAACAACCATTATTTATATATCTCTTTCACTAATAAAATCAAAAGAATATCATTACAGTTCTCCATTGTAAGGGAAAAACAATTGAACTAGGTCACGACAATGAAACTGGTGTTCCTGATACTCCATGTAATAATATACTGGGTGTCCTGCCAACCGCAGCTGTACCGTCAGAAGCCCATATTCGAACCATCAGGATTGTACTTGGAAGGAATTGAAATGGTGAGACCAATCACTAGCGAATGGAGAGTCCTGACAAGCTTCGATCTCCAAGACATTTACATTTATACCGAACCTTTATCACCCATTTTGCATAGATTTATGGAATCATGCGAACCAGCTAAGTGTAACTCGTTAGCCGACACTATGGCCGACTGGAGACTTGACGATCGCAGGATCGCCCGCCAATGGGAAATCCTTCGCGATCTCGTGAGACCATTCGGGACTGACATGACGACTGATCATAAAATTTATTCCTCGGTAATCCCATTTGACGTACAAGAACTTATTAAATACACAGTACCGTCCAAAACTCATCAGACAGAACAAGAAAAACCTAACTATAAAGCCACTTATTTAACCTCAGGTATCGAAGATTTGCTGAAAGATTTACATGTTCATTATGAATACTTACATACTGCAGGGCCGAAACTTGAGGGAAAAGGTAAACAAACGAAAGAACTGTCCAACAACATCACAAAAACAATGGAAGTTATATCAACATCGCGAAATAACCTCATGAAAATGGCGATAACAGTAGTGGAACACGCAAAAATGGGTTTTATTCATGCCCACACATTTCAGACAGAACACTTGAGAGTAGCATTAACTCAGCTCTCGACTATAGAGGACGGCTCGTTCATCCCCTTGCCAAAGGACGGTATAGGACTATTGCAATTAAGAGATATTTCGAAGACACAACTAGTAATAAAAAACGGACAAATCATTATTATCATGAAAATACCACTGGTGAGGGACACAACAGACGAGGTTTACAGAATCCATTCACACCCCGTTCTTCAAAACATTAACAAAGAAAGTCAGGTTTTTGCATACATAATCCCTTCGGCCGATTATCTATGGATAACTGAGAAAGGACAGAAGTATTCATTGGTATCTCGAGGATTTCTATCTAAATCTTGCAAAAGGGTTAATGATTATCTGATTTGTGTTCCCCCCGCCACTTTTCACATAACAACTAACGATTCACCTTGCGAAATGGCCTTATATCATAGACTGAGTAATCGCACGTTGTTATCATGTGACATCGAATTAACGGGTGCTCCGACAGATAGTTGGATACCTCTCAATAGACCAGGTAATTGGCTATATAGTATGAAAAAATCAACGAAAGCACAATTGAAATGTCCACATTTTCCGACTATCGAACTAAACCTTAATGGAAACGGTAAAATTAGTATAAATGAAGATTGTATGTTAAGCACTCCGGATAATATATTAGTGAATCATGTAGTTACTCCTCGGGTTCCTCATCTACACGATATTGCTCCAACAGTTCACCTCAATTTAACCGAACTATTCCCAAAAATCGAATTATACTCCAATCAACTACAATTTGAACGGAAGACAGGGTACACCAACACTATACCTCTAGCCATGATAATGCGTAACTTCACTCAAAACTACTACCATTCGTATACACGAATAATTCGTGAGGACACAAGTTTTCCTTGGAAGATACTATGCATCATGAATTTGATAATGATCATCTGCTTTTATTCGTATAGAAGTTTGTTTAAACTCTTGAGGGGATTGAAAAACAATACTGGAAATAATAATGATGCTCCGCCCGTAGAATTATTTTCCTTAGAACCTACTACTTCAGATAGCATGAACCAAGTTGAAGAACTGATGTTTAGTAGTTTTAAACCATTGTCAGTTGATACACCTGAACGACCTTTGAGGTTTACCTTTACCACTCCTAGCCCACCTTTACCCGAACCTCCAGTTATGATGCATCCACAAGGATACTATTCTGTCCCTCGTAAACCTCGTGCCTATCGACCCTTGGCTGCTACACCTTCCACTAGCAGAGCTAATCAGAATGAAATAGAAATTGTAGAGAGAGCAAAATGATTCTTTTCAAAATGAAAAGGTATGCACTAAATGCTGATTTCTTCAAAATAACCCATTTTCCTTCAGCCTAACCTGAATAACCAGATAATAGCCATACAACCAACAGAAAACGGTTTCCTTGAAAGAACATGGGTATATCATTAGTAACTAAGACTCCTTAGTTGTGTTAAGTAGATTACTGCTTCATAGTTAATCTCGATGGTTCGTAAATGAATAATAAAAAGGTCGCCATACCTTCATAGATCCCGGAAATGTTTCAGGATATTCGGTAAACTGAGTATCACCCTTTTTGTACAAAAAAAACAAAAACTATATATATAAAAAAATATATTTATTTTAGATATATAATATCATTAGTAATCAAAAATAATAATAATAACAATAACAATTTTAGAGATATAATACCATTAGTAATCAAAAATCATCATAATAATAATAACCATATATTATACTAGTATTGAAATACCGATTGTCTATCTCATCAATAATTTCAAAAAGGGGGGTAGAATAATGAAAAGGAAATTTGTTTCATCATTCTCATTTTCCAATTATATTGTGAATTTTTTTTTTGCTCGTCGGCAATTCTCAAATCTCACATTATGAGTGATTGTACCCAACGCTATACTGTACTCGACTATCTTTCTCTCTGAAAACTAGTATTTTATTAATTTGTTCAGAAATGTGAATCTGTACTTATGTTAAACATTATCGGATATTCTCGAATTATATGAACGTCTTTATAAAGTTCGTGTAATGTAATAATTCATATTGTATGAAACGATCCTAAATGTTAGTCTTAAACCAAGATAAAACCATTCTAGTAATACTAAACTTTGAAATTCATATACATTTAGCCTTGATCCTATTGAAGTAATCATTGTAACATTGAGTCCCATAAGCGATCACTCAGTCGACACGTTATTCCTCGTGATGCAAAGAGGACTTTGCAAATTCTTCACTCNAACGTCTTTATAAAGTTTGTGTAATGTAATAATTCATATTGTATGAAACGATCCTAAATGTTAGTCTTAAACCAAGATAAAACCATTCTAGTAATACTAAACTTTGAAATTCATATACATTTAGCCTTGATCCTATTGAAGTAATCATTGTAACATTGAGTCCCATAAACGATCACTCAGTCGACACGTTATTCCTCGTGATGCAAAGAGGACTTTGCAAATTCTTCACCCCCGGAAGTGTCGCGGACTCCGCGTTTTCCTTATGGAGTTTATAACCAAAAATCTCCATCTTTAACAAATACCATGGAACGTGCAGGACGACAGAGTTTGTTACCACCCAAGGCGATGCGTGTACCAGGGGTGCCGCCATTGTTGCTGGGGTGACTAGGGGGAACAGTGGATTTCGTGGCTATACAAAGATACAATTGACCAATAGAGATACCCAGTGTCTATGGAAACTGCGATCAGGCAATAAGTAAAACCACACCCATGGCTTGCTGTCGACGATCATAAGAACCCCATAAAATGCGTAAATTATGAGGGCTCGGTGACACTAAATGTGGGGACGCCGACTTCGAGACGCCCCTCCGGAACCACTTGAGGGTGACCACGGTCATAAAAATCAGCCTAATGGAAAAACTCATAATCAAGCGTTTCCAAATAGCCAGACCCAGCCTCTGTGGACCGTTGTTATAATGAGTAAGGAAATAATCACCGGAAAATGCAAGACTCGCACGTGCCCCGAAATACACCCAACCAGGTGTGAATTGAGATACTTCACGAGTGACATGAATGAATCGACAGTCAACTCCCCACTCATTGGTAAAACCACGATTTTCCACTCTATGCATTCAGCATTTTTGACTAGGCCAATTCTAATGAACACCGGATAATTCACCTGGAAAAAGGCATCACAATTCTCCAAGGTTATGCTCTAGCTTATCGCACGCCAAGAGGACATGACGTCATTCTATGAACACGTGCGCTCGTAAAAACCCAATGGATCGGAAATTATGGCGATTTCCACCCCATTATCACTCCCCCTCGATAGGCGTGCGTCATCATTACGAAGGGTCAAACTGAGATTCCGGGAATCATAAAAGGGGACCGATTCTTTGAATCACGCGTAGAACGCGAGCTCTGAGCTCACCCTCGCTTTTCCACCCTCTTGACCACGGATCAGCCCGGTGCAAGCAGAAGTCATAAAATGATATGAATACTCAGATATGGCCATCGTCCGAGGACATCGGGTTGCCATGGACCCACCCCTACAGAATCCCTCATTACGGGTGGAGTCAATCAAGGATATATAAGGGCTGCCTCCGGACATCCAGTTCAGTTGTCAGTTACCAGGGCAGTTACTAGGCCAGTTAGTCGCCCAGTCAGTCGGCCAACTAGTCAGCAGTCAATCTGTAGACAGTCGTAGTCGCAAACCCCCAATTACTAAGAACAAGTCACCGAGAGTCAATTGCCGAATTAGTTCTTGGCCTGGCTCAAATCACGGACAGTGATTATTCACAATCTGCATATTTCGACTGCACTATTTTGGACTCCGCCGATTAGTGGACTCATCTCCACTAATCCCTCAACCCACTGTCTTGCGGGCAGTATTCGTCACGGAGCTATAGATACTCGCCCCAACGACGTATTGTGGTCTCGTCGTTCAAGTGGCCACATGGAGTCATTCTTTCGTGCAGCCCCAGGTAGTCGAATCTCCATCTTACCTGTCTTTTCACCGGACAAGTGAACCTGCCGTTGTAAGTCAGCGCATCATCACAGAGAGTCACCCATCAACACTACTTGTCACCAAAGCCAGCTTTTCTTCCTGCTAGTAAGGGTCATCGGAGCGCAACATCACCGCGACTGAGTGATCACACCCACCCCAATTTTACCTAGTCAACAACTGTAAGTTAATGCTAATTCGTTATCTATTAATTTTTTCTTTTACTTTTTATTCCTTTCCAATTCTAATTCTCCAAAATCCTCCTCTCCAAGGTTTTATCTTGGGATCATTGTGGACAGCCTCTTTTTATCACAAATAAAAGCATTTCTTTATGGCATTGGAAGGGGTTCTTTCTCTTTGCGGGATCTCCATTTTTGACTCTCGCGCAATCCACCATATTGCACCTTAGTGCTTTATCCCATGCAACCCGATCCCATCCTTTCTCCCGGTCTCTACCTGTTGTAATTGGTCACGGTCAGGACAGTCTTTGGGGTCACCTTTTGTCACTGATTTTCGCCCATTCCATAACCCAGAGATCCCAACAGTAGAATTAAGAATCAAATTTGTACTCCTAAATATTTATCGTCAATTTAATTATCTTGAATAAATTATCTTTTCATTATCATCAAATGTTTATCTAACCATTTGAATCGCCCCCGCCCACTTTCCACCCACCACACCTCATCCAAACCCATCACCAACCAACCCATCCACCCACCCAACACCCACCCCCATCATCCTCGGTCCGTGGAACCTTCTCCCACCATCAGCGGGCCCAGACATGCCTGGGGACAATGTGCGAGGGAAAGGGATTTGCTCACTCTCTCGCACTGGCGCCAGGGGGGAAAAATGGGGGGAGGGACTGTCTCCCAATTTCGGCTATTATCTACTTACATTATATATACTATGTATAATATACAATATTAGGGTATATTAATTATACAATATTAATTTTTAGGGGCAAAATTTTTCGTGCCGCCCCTCAAATATACTTCAAATAAATAAAAAAAATCATCCTAAAATTTCAATTTTAATCTCCATTTTAAAACGCCCCCCAGGAGCCTTCTTTTTCCCCATAAGAATAACCCAGGTTTTCAACGGAAACAGACAGTTTATTTTTTTCTGACACTGTTATTTGATTAAAAAATCTGGAAATTGGGGAAAATGTCAGCTATAGGTGATACATTCATGGGAAAATTTAAATTTTTCAAATGCTCCGTATGATCCTTGAAATAGGGTTCCATGAAAAATCGTAAAAATCGACGTTTCAGGATTTTCTTATGAAAAACAGTTCACGCCCATTCGAAATGAAAACAAAGTAACAATAGAAGTATTTTTAAATGATCTAGTACAATCACATGATTTTTCCAGCTTTTTTTATTTATTTTCCATAACATTTACTTCACTCAAAACCGATTTAGAAGGATTTCATAACGGTTTCTTTCCTAAAATCCGGGAATCGTTCGTGGTACCCACCGATAACGTGCAGAGCATATTGTTTTTGGTCCTCATTCTTTGTTAAAAGGTCTTTGTAATTAGAAAATAATAGAACACCTCTCTCTGCGAGGTCATTAGTAATGCTGAGCTTCCTTACAATGTTCAAACCATTCAAAAACTTTCATTTTCATTCCATAAGGAGGCATCCAATTCAAGAAAATCTTCAGCAATTGAAAATCTGGAGAAAAAGTTGCGGGTTTGAGGAGTCACAAAACTATCAATTTCTGCATCACAATATGTTTCAGTAGATTTATGATTGAGTTGGAATCGTTTAGGGTAAATTGCATCAATTTTTTCGTATGGTGTCAAGCCCTCAATCATCTTACGTTTTACGTCTAATGATACCTTCTCATCGAAGAAAGATAATACTGCTGTGTCAGGATTCAAATACCATAAATGATTACTAAACTTCTTTAACGTAACATCTGATATTTTTTCATCGATAACTTTTTACTCATATAGTTTCTTTGGATATTGTAAGTCATGATTGGGCGCAGCTGTTGCTAGAGGACAGGTAAACCAAGCTTCCACGTATAGCATTACAATGAAAATACAGGTTTCTCGGATAGCCACGAACATTTCTGAACTCAACGAAAATTGGTCGCGGAAAAGGAATATTTTCAAACAGTATACAGCCTTCGACATTCCACGTGCGTGATGAAAAGCGCCGGGATAATAGAATTTAACTCCCTGAGGTGGATAATGGCCCAAAAATATGAGAGTCAAATCTAACAACTCCTTGTAGTCGTCCCTAGGCTGTACAGACTTCAATGTTTCATTCACATATGTTGTTATCTTCTCGATGTGCTCAGCTGTCACAATGCTCTTCACCCTCTCATCTTCAATTCCACTTTGAAATTTCAATTGATCAATTTCTTTCCAATTATCCCGAAAGGTTTTGACAATTGGTAAATTACGACCAGTTGTGAAAGGCAATTTACATTCGAAAACACAACGGAGGATTAATTCATATATGTGGTGCCTACACGGGAACCATAAAATGTTCATCCCCAATAAACGTTCCAGAAGAACTGCTGCTCCATTTTTGTTCCTGTTTGAAACGTAACTCAACCTCTCCAAGACCAAGGTCGATCAGCTCGGCCAATTGCGAAAATCATCGCAATTGGCCGAAAAAAAAAAATTCAAATAGAATTGAAATTTAGAGAGAAAAAATTCCAATTCGCCCAGCCGGGATTCGAACCCGGGTCTCCCAGTTACGCGCCGGGCACTCTTACCGACTAAGCTACCGGGAACCACGGAAATTCTCACTCCAAATTATTATCCGGCCTTTTCCGGGTCAACGCTCAGGTCTAGTAGAGTCACCGTAAATCAACGCGAGTCAGTACATCACGGTCTGTCGTATAGCACGTTTTGAATGGAATTCAACTCTGTAGAGTTTAGACCACAGTATATTAGCGTCCATTAACTCGGCGATAGAAATTCAGTAAAAGAAAATCACGTTATTTATTGACCATTCAACCAGTGACTCACAGTGCAAAACCGATAGACAATTAAATTAACTCAGTACAATTAACAAGTGACAAGCTGTTTTTGTAAATTTGACAAAGCGTGGTTCGAACTCGAAAATAAATGCACGTTGATACTAGGTTAAGACTCTCAACAATTATTTCACACCGACGATCCTCTAACCTCCCAATCCACCCTAAATCTACTTCCTCACCAAACATTGGTCCTTCGAGCCGGATTTGGGAGTAATTAGTGTGATCGGATTCGGGTGAATTTTAAAAGGATGCTTCGTGTAACGAACTTTCGGGGTCTACACGAGTCGGTCAACGGACAGATTTTCAACGGATTTAGTGTATTTGTGCTATTGTTTACTCTTGTCGGTAATCCAAAGTGTAAATATCAGCGTTTCAAAGTAGTGAAAAGGTTCGTGAGAGCTCGGGATCTACGAATGATGCCGAAGGACCTCAACGCCGGGCCAGTGCGTTCAACAACAGGCGATCTTCCAAGCGACGCCTTACCGACACAACGCAGTACGTCAACGGTCGGTAACCCATCGACAGTCGATACATCACCGATATCCGAAGCCACTCAATGAGGAATTCTCACGCAAGTAGACTTACAATTACATCATCATGTCTGATCCAGATACCGTAATTGAAAATCAAGCTCTAGATAATCAACAAGATACTAGAGGCGCAGCAGCACAACGAACCTCCACCATCAACAATTCCGAAAGTTGTAATCAGCGAGACTGAAGATGAAGCCAACATCGCGAGTACTCAACGATTTCAGAACATCACGACGAGATACTCTGAGGTGATAGAACTACCAGCTGCAGGTCTCACAGTGCATCACGAGATTCACCTGAAGCAACTAAAGTTCAGAGTGGAGAGCATCACCCACATTTATAATGGAGCTACCAAATATCACCAAGGCAACTCACGAGAAACTCAATCACAACATAGTAACAGCGAAAATCAAGACGGCAATCAACAGATTCAGAAGACTGCCGACGCCCCCGGGACGAGTCCTGTCAACAAGAGAACTCAACGAAGCGAGATTATTCTGGGTAATAATACCACAAAATCAGTAAAGGTCGGCTTTTAAGATCTCCAGCAGGCCGACTCAAATTATATACAGACGGGTTTAATCAACAACAGCAGAGGGATGGACGATCAGGGCGGGTCACTTATCAATCCTGAAATCATGAAGACGTTGGCCAACACACAGATTAATTGAAGGTAAAACGGCTCAATTAATCAACTTGTTTAACGAAAATTACCTTAACTGCACTATCGAAATCTTCAAAGGAGCAAGTAACAGAGCATCACTACAGAGCAGAGACCAAGAATTATTAGAATTTAATGCGATCAAGCGCAAAGAAATTCACAGGCTACTCACAGAGGCATTCACAACTGTAAGACGCAGTCAAAAGCCGGAGATCAGAATTTCCAGCACTATATCTACCGCATCAACAATGCCAATTAACGACATGATCAGGCCGTAGAGCTATCAGCAAGATCAACAGCACTACAGACATGATCAACCAGCGCCAGAGTACTAATTGATCAAGGATCAGAGGTGTCATTTATCTCTGAGACATTAGTACATCAACTACACCTCACAAGGATCACAGAAGCGCTCGGGGAGTCAAAATTCAAGGCTTCACGACGGCTCAGGTCAACAGTTAGCAAACTGAACAACAATCAGGCATATGCCCAGCTCTACTAGAAGTTCATCAACGAGTACGAGGCCTTGGGACATATGCAGAGAGCACCCGATTCTCCAGGACCTTCCCCAGCTTATTATCCGCCACACCACGGGGTTTTGAGAGAAGAGGCTATCACTACAAAGCTGAGAGTCTTTTTCAACGGCTCCAGTCCCAGCTCATCAGGTATGTCACTCAATGATATATTATATCCTGGTGGTAAATTGCAGATCAATGCCATGGACGTCGAGACATGGATGAGAAAGCACAGGCTCGTGTTTGACACCGACATCGCCAAGATGTTTAGACAGATACGAGTTCATCGGGACGATTGGGACCTCCAGAAGAAGATCAACTAGAGGACCAACAGAACGACAACCAGTAATTCAACAACCCTGATGTTGAATGCCCCCGGGGTGTTTGAAACGTAACTCAACCTCTCCAAGACCAAGGTCGATCAGCTCGGCCAATTACGAAAATCATCGGCCTTTTCCGGGTCAACGCTCAGGTCTAGTAGAGTCATCGTAAATCAACGCGAGTCAGTACATCACGGTCTGTCGTATAGCACGTTTTGAATGGAATTCAACTCTGTAGAGTTTAGACCACACTACATTAGCGTCTATTAACTCGGCGATAGAAATTCAGTAAAAGAAAACCACGTTAATTATTGACCATTCAACCAGTGACTCACAGTGCAAAACCGATAGACAATTAAATTAACTCAGTACGATCAACAAGTGACAAGCTGTTTTTGTTAATTTGACAAAGCGTGGTTCGAACTCGAGAATAAATGCACGTTGATACTAAGTCAAGACTCTCAACAATTATTTCACACCGACGATCTTCTAACCTCCCAATCCACCCTAAATCTAGTTCCTCACCAAACA